>NC_133648.1:154530621-154711584 GCF_009905375.1 Apium graveolens | reverse complement strand
TTGGACAGAGTGGAAATGAGTTCAAATACCTAAAGGTGATAATAAGTGAATATATGAGATTACTTTTCAGCCTTAACTAATAGAAATGAATAGGAGGTGTTTAAATGTTTGGAAGCTAAAGTTGAAAATGAGCACCGCCTATCATCCTTAAACGGAGAGTCAAAGTACAGAAGTGATTAGGAGATGTAAGATATGTTGAGAGGATTAAGTTTTAAGGAAACACTAGAATGATCATTTACTATCAATGTCAACTTTGGAATGCCACTTTACTAAGCTTCATGTGAACGCAAGTATAGGTCCCCATTTTTATTGAGATAAAGTGGGAGAAAGAAAGTTGTCAAATTCTAAGTTAATTCAACACACTAAGAGCGTAGTGATATTGATTGAAGCAGCTAGAAGTAGACAAAGAAAGAAGATGAAATTATATCGAGAAAGAATATGAGTATAGAAATAGGAACAGTAGTGTTAGTACAAGTTTCCTCTTGAAAGAGACTAGATAAGTCTAAATAGGAGAGACATGTTAAGTCCTAAAATTAGTGAACCATCCGAGGTATTGATAAATATAGATGAAGTTGTTCATGAGTTGATGTTACCGTCGCAACAGTGAGTACATATAATATGTTTGGCCTATTAATGTTAAAGCGGTAAGTATTTAATTGGAATTAAGTGATTGATTAGGAGCCAATGGGCTCTTATATATCCAAGTTTATTTTGCATATAGTGTTCGATCCAAATTCTTGATCGTTAAAGGCGAGTTCTTGAAAATGAGAGTATATCCATCGTAAGTACGTTTAAAATCCTTGAGTAGAAGAGTCTACTTGGAAATTAGAGTCAGATATGCTTGACAAATATCCTCACTTGTTTAGTTAAACCAGATTCTGAGGACATAATCTTTTTAAGGGGGGAAGGATATAACGACTCGTGTATATTTATTATTTAATACTGTAATTATGGAAATTATTAAATAAAAAAAATATATGTATTGGTTTTGACCGTTATGGGTTGCTTGATTAGTGATGTGTGATTTATAGTATACCGGGTTGTCCGCGTGATTAATTTTGGAGTCGTATGAAATTGTTTTCAATTTAAAAGGTGGATTTAATACAAATTTATTTGTATAAATATTTGGAATGTCTCTAAAATTGTTTTTATGATTTTATAATTACATTAATTATTTTTGGGATTTTATAAAATTGAGAAATCAATATTTTATTAATTATTTATCTTTAAATGATTTTCTGATTGCTTTTACTTATGAAATTTGTATTTAATTCTAAAATTCTTCAAAAATTATGAAACTCATATTTATTTAAGTTGGGAATATTCCGGGAATTTTAAAATTATTTTGGAATTTTTGAGATTAATTTCAACCGCACGTTATTTCCTTTAATTGTTAAAAGCGGTATAAAATTTCATTTCAAACGTTATTCTTAAATTTTTGAAATTTATGTTTTTGTAAACTTCGGGATATTTATAACATTTTAAGACTATTTTCGTGATTTTCTGAATTTGTTTCAAGTGCGGCTCGGTTCGTTAATTATGAAATACGGGTACAAGTTGTGTCTCAAAAATGATTTAAAAATCATGGAAATTTATTTTTAATAACTTTGAAGTATTTATGATATTTTAAAATTAAGTTGGTAATTTTACGGGTTATTTTTATTCACATGATTGTTCGTTTAATTACAAAAATCAGGATAAAATGAGGCTATCGGATAAGGGAGAACACGTGTTAAGATATTAAAAACGTGGCAGCATATTATGGCCGGTTTTGTGTTACTTACTGATAAAAAAAAAACAAAAACAGAAAACATCACAGCCTCACTCTTTCCTTATACATCGATCTCTCCTTCCTCTCGCTCAATCTAAATAATAAAAATCTCTTACTGTTGCTGTCATCCCCTGTGTCTCTACCGCCCTTCCTTCTTTTCTTTTTTTTCCGTCGTCCGGTGCCGCCTGCCTATCGGTAACTACCGCCTGTTTCTCGCTTTTCCGATCGCCGCCGTCCCTCGCTTTCCGGCGAAGTGGCTGTGGTGGCGCGTGTGATATGTTTCCGTGTGTGCAAACGTGTATATATCTGTTGTTAGGTCACACACACACTGTAGAGGGGGTGAATACAGTGTATAGTACACTCAAATCGAACTTTAAGAACTTAAGTAAAAGAAAACAAACTTTATTGAAACAATAAACTCTGTTACAGTATGGAACTGTTACCTCTCAGTGATGAACAAATATCACGAGAGCTGCTAGGGTTACAATGAATAATCTTCTCTAATAATGATAACACTTATAGTGTAAACCCTATATCTGTGTTTATATACTACACAGTTACAAGATAATCGCTAATTGATATGGAATATAATTCTGCTTCCTAAAATATATCAATCAGATATCTTTTCTTCCAAGTATTCCATTCTTTACAGAATTCCTTCTTCATGCATATCTCTTCTTATGTTTATCTTGATCTTCTTTCCTTTAATCGGCTACTGTCCTTATCTGATTGTCCTTCAGCACTTAAGTTCTGATATCTATCTTCTGACGATTATCTCCTGATAACATATGTACTGATATCCTTAAGTCCTGACTTCCAGTATAAGTACTGATCAACAGTTAAGTACTGATTTATCCTGTTCAAGTAAGATCTGAAAGCTAAACATAAAACATATTAGCCATGACATTATCAAATATATCTAACAATCTCCCCCAACTTGTAAATTAACATAATATACAAGTTTAATAGATATTTGATGATGTCAAAAACATTAAGTACAAATGCATGAGAATTAGACTAGATAACTACAACTTACAGTCCTTAAAGCTTTTACCAATTTCAACTTCTGATAACAACTTCAGTCTGTATAAATATCAGAATTTAAGCAGTTGTAGATCTTCGACTTGGCTTCATCATTTTCTGATCTCTCTGATGTCAGGAGTTGTTCTGAGATAGTTCTTCAACAAACATTTCTCAACATATCTGAGTTCATCAATCATTCTCCTTTTGACATCTTTAAGCTCTGCAGTATCTTCAACAGTTTGAAAGATTGCAGCTCTGAGATCATTGATCTTTGCTTTTCGCAACTCCTGATCTAGTCTTATGACATAAGCTTTGTCAGACTCTAGATTGAATTTAAGTCCCTTAATACCAAGATATGTTCTTATCTGTGCAGTATTAGGCTTCATATCAACAATATCACCATTGTGATCTCTGTACTTTGGAACATATATGCTGTCAGACTTAACAGAATAAAGCCTTTTCTGTCTCTGAATCTGTCCTTTTAAGTAGTTTGCAGCAGTCTCTGTTATTCTGTCATCCACTTGAAGTAAGAAAAGTACATGCTCCAATTCTTCAAAATACTTCAATGGAATGGCATTTTGTCTTATATGATAAACCCTACCATCTGTCATGAAATACAACATGATGTATTCTTTCAAGTAGGTATGGTAAACCATCTGTACAGATTCCAGTTGATTCAATCTCTCAGGAGTTGCTCCAATACCTGGTTCACTCAAGGAAGTTGGATCATTGGTAGTGTTGTGTACTCTTCTTTCATCAGCACTTCCCAATCCAGTTTTATCTCTAGCTTCCTTTCCAGTAAGTACTCTTGCTTCAAAACCACTTACAATAGTCTTCAAAGATTGAGTCTGTTTTGCTTTAGTGAATCCTGGTAAGAGTGTCTTTGATCTATTTTCTGATATCAAGTTAACTTGAGCTCTGTCAGAGATTACTTGCTTCTTCTGAATATCAGAACTTAGAATTTCTTGACTCTGAACAACTTGAGCCATGTCAGAGGTTGTTTTAAGAACTTTTCTTGAAGTCAGAGCAAGATCATCTTTTTCATCAGTAATTTTTTCTTCCTCAGGAGGTACATAAACCTTGATAGGTTCACCAACCTTTTCTTTACCCTTGGATCTTGGATCTATCTGTGGTTGTGATCTAGCCAACGTTGCTTCAATATGTGTCCTTTCTTTGATCACAATGCCTTTGAGTTTTGGAAGTGATTTTTTACCAGAAGCTTCAGATTTAGATATGACTTTCTCTGATTTAAGTCTGGCTTCTTCTTCCTTTAAACTTTCCAAGTCCATTCCTGGATTTTCTTGAAGAAATAACTGTCTTGACATTTCCTCATCAAGATCTAGAAGTTCATCAGAACTTATCCTTTTACCAGCAGCAAAACTTATTCTTTTCCCAGAACTTATTCTTTTCCCAGTATCAGAACTTGTCCTGTGACTAGCTTGTCTTGATGTAAACCTTCTACCTTGACTATGACCGCTACCCATTCCAGAGTATCCTTGATCATCATTTCCATCATCCTTTCCTTGCAGTGTCTTGTTAGTGTTGCATTTGGACTTAATTACCTTCTCCCCCTTTTTGGCATCAGCAGGTAGTAAAAGAGAGATAAGTAATTCCACTGAGGATTGGATTTCAGTAAGTTGTGATTGCTGAGAAGCTTGATTTGTCAGAATGTCATCAATCTGAGCTTGTTGTTTCTCTTGAGTTTTCTCAATATAAGCAATCCTGTCAATGGTAGGTTGAAAGAACTTTTTCTTATCAATTTTCCAAACTTGTTCTTGTTTGATAAAGTTCTCCTGAATCTTGTGTAGCTCTACATGAGTAGTTGAATGAAGACCTTGTAGATGTTTAATACTCAATGCAGTGACTCTAAGCTGGGTTTTTAAATCATCAGAATTTAACATTTCATCAGCTTTTGTCAAGTGCTCAGCAAGATGTATTACAGTTGGAACACATGAAACTGAGTTCCATTCCTTAGTCCACTCCTGACCTGCAGGAGTTTCACTCCAAGGTACTGGTGCATCCCCGATAACAAACTCCTTTACCAGTTCAGACTTAGGAAGAGTCTGTTGAGGAGTATGTCCTGAAGGACCTGCTTCATCAGCATCTACAGTTGGAGCAGCTTCACCAGTATCTCTAGCATTTGCAGCATCAGAACTTAAAGAATCAGTATCTTCTGATAAGACAACAGTGTGAGTAGCAATGGAGGCTTCAGCATCCTCTAAGTGCTGATCTGATACTAAGTTCTGATCAACAGCCATATCCTGATGCTCACCTAAAGTCTGATCATCAGCATCTTGATGCAGAGAAGGTGTTGTTGATAACTCTGGAGTTTGAACAACATCAGTAACAGGTGTTGTGGAAGGATTATTTGTTGTTGGAGCTTCTAAGAGAAATACTTCAGACACAACCAAGTGTTGAACATCAATATCAGCACTTGTGCCTGGATCAACAAGAGACACAGATGGTGAGTTAGCCTTGTCAGATACAGCTTCCTGAGATGGAGTTGATGGAGAAGAAGTGACTGGAGCAAATTCCTTGTCTTGTGAGATCAGAGATTCCTGATCCCCTTCCTTAGCTGCTTCCTCTTCATCATCTGAAACTGGCCTTTGTGCCCTCTGTTTCTTGTACTTCCTTGTTGATTTGGATTCCTTGGGAGTTTCAGGAACTATCATTCGTCTAAGCCTCTTGAGAAGCCTAGAACCCCCAATTTCAGAATCCTTCTGAGAAACCTCTTTCTCAACTTCAGTAACAACAGGTTCCCTAGAAGAAACATGTTCCTCAGAATCAGATTCATCTCTCAATACAATCCTCCTTCTCTTTTGAGATGTTTGAGGAACATTCTTTATCCTCTTTGGCTTGGAAGATGAAGGCTTCACATTAGGTGCTGAAGATGAAGGTTGAGCAGTCTGTGAAGTTGAGAGATAGGATTTGAGATATGTTCTGAGGGTAGGTTGAGTAGAATGAGAGGTAGGTACCGAGGTTGATGGATTTTGGGTGTTTGAAGTTGGTTGGACATCATAGTAAACAGATCTATAAGTATCAGGATCAGCATTTACCAGGATCTGTTTTAAAGACTTAGGAATCTGTAATGGTCTAACCACTTTTTTCTTAGTATCAGCATTTACCAGGTCATTAAAGTATCGTTTTGCAACCTTAAAAGGTGGGGTTTGAGTGCTGACTAAATGAGGTTCATCAGTACAGTAAGTGTAAATAAGTTGACAGAATCTAGCAAAATAAACAACATCTCGATCCTCTATCATCCTATCCCCAATAAAACCAATTATTCCAGTTGCAAAATCAAAATGAGTTTGATGAATAATAGCATACCCTATGTGCTGACTCAGAATTGGGATAGCATCAAAATTTGAACATTTGTTCCCAAAAGCTTTGGTGATGCAATCAAAGAAGAAACTCCATTCTCTTCTGATATTAGCCCGTTTCAACTGTCCAAGTTTCGTCAAACTCTTTTCATATCCCAATTCAGCCATTAACTCCCGAAGGGCTGAGTCCTCTGGAATTGAGAAAGTATAATCTTCTGGAAGATGTAAAGCCCTGCGTACTGTACCAGGAGTGACTACAAAGGATGAATCACCCACTTGGAAGATAATACTGGGAGTTCCACGTTGACCACCATCATCAAAAAGTCCAGTCCTCCAAAACCTCAGAACTTGTTGGCTTGAAAAGAATTCAGGCTGTGTTAATGCATACCCAACCTCACTATGTGCAAGAAGATCTTGCACAAAGTGCAATTCAGATGGAGCTTCAGTGTGATCAAGAACTGCAGCATAGTTGTTGGGGACAAACTTAGCTCCATCAATGATTAAATCCTTCGGTGCCATGTGAAAAAAAATTGAGATTCAAGTATGCCTGTTAGGTGTTTGAGATAATGTATGTATGAAAAACCAACATGAGAAAGAAAGATAAAGAGATTAAAAGTAAGGAGAGAGATAAAATATAAAGAAAATAAAAGATTAAAGAAATCTTCTCTCTGTTGTACTTATACTCTGAACAAAAATGTTACCGTTGGACATCTGTCAGACATGCAGTAATAACGGACAGTTACTGGGCTCGAGAAAACATGAATCATTACTTACCCAGTTGCCTAGTTTCAAGGAAAAACCGTTTCATTTATCAAGAGAAACAGTTTTAATTCAAAATTTAAACCGTTAGCACTGATTGAATTATTTTTCACTGCATCATTGATATTCTGAAAATACATCACATGAAAATGACCAAGATAAATTAGATAAGTAAGTGCTGAAAATGAATCAGAACTTAATATAAAACAAAATTTATACGGTCATCAGAATATCAATAAGGATTTATCAACACAAGATAAAATAACTCAGAGACAAAATCTTGAAGTAAAAATAACTTTCATTAATATATCAAGACAATACATGTATGAAATGGAAATTACATCAATACTTATACAAGATTTTCCCTAAGCTTCTAAACCTAACATCAACGACCTTAGTCCTAGCTAAGAAGCCTGACAAAGCTGATGATGAAGAAAAACAGGAAGAAGACGAGATTAAGTCATCTTCTTCTTCCTACTCTCGACAAACAGAATGGCGAGTCGGATGATTCGCTCTTGCTGGCGGAGAGCTTCCAGCCTTTCCTCCTCCAATCGCTCCAGATAGCGATGGTAGTCCATATAGAAGAACAGAAGGTATGTCAGTACCTCCTGTGGGACAGAGTCCCATATCTCCTCAGGAATGGCTGTGACATGCCATTCCTGCTGCCACTCGGCACAACTTAGCTCCATATTGAAGTTTTGGTAGTTCAAAAACATGTTGTATCTGACCATTGTGTTTTTTAAAGAAGAAGTATGAAGATAAGTGTGTGAGAAGAATTTGATGGAAAGACTGATGTGAAGTGGCTGCTTATATAGGCAAGAGAATGCCAGGAGACGCAAAGAAATTGAATGCTGACAGGTAGAATTAATTCTACCTCTTCTCCCTAGACTTTGAAAAAGAATAACATTCATTGGAAAGAGGAATCATGGTTTAAACCGCACAAGAAACAAGAAACAGTGGACTGGTCAAGTACGAATACCATTAATCCTAATCATAGTGACTATTAATCTTCCACTTCAACATATTCTAGTTCGAACTGAGACTGTTATCAAATTTTATTCACAGATAAGCCAAGTAAAGGATTAGACTGAGAAATCAGAACTTAGACCTATACCAGAACTTAACAGTCATCAGAACATAATTTCTTAACTCGAAAAAGGAATGCCCATCTTAGTAAATCCTCATACAAGTTCTGAGTTATAGACTTCAGAACTTAATCATCAGAACGTGTAACTAGAACTTGTCCTCAGAATTTGTGCAATAATGACACAATGACTGTTTATCTAAAATAACATAGACCACCACATAAATTTTCATCATTCAGATGGAGTGATTAGTGTGTGCATTAAGCTAAATAACAGACAAAGAGTAAAGTCTGATTCACTTCAGTACATCTTAGAAATAAGGCATAACTAAAATTTTGTTAAAGAGCTGTCATTGTCCTGAAACCTACTGATGAATGAGTTCATGCTTGAGTCCACCTCAACTGTTTTGTGCTAATTTTATGCATCTTTTGAAATTCTATTTTACAGTGGCTTCTCAGTGTAAGTGAGTCACGACTGTGTATCAGAATTTATGCTATTATCAAAGTATTTCTCCAGTAATCGTAGAGGGTGAAAAGTCACCAAGAAAATATTTTGCTTTTCTAATGCATATCTACTTAATACCAGCAATGCACTTGGGTCGTCCCTTCCACATTTTTACTTTAGATCTCAAAGGAGTACCTGATTTTATTCTTTGATCTTTTTGCTTTTTCTTTTGATAAGTGAGGTTTATCAGCACTTAGTACATTCAGCAGTTTTACTAGTATCAGAACTTAACAGATGAGTAGCATTATTCTAATTTGTGACTTAGTAATAAGATATACAAAGTAAACTTAACTAAGCTCAATTATCAGAATTTGCTAGTGTCATAGGGTTTCCACTGAAATAATTACTTCTTACATGGAATCATTTGTTTATTGAAGACTACTATGTCAGTATCTAGCACAGTTATCCTCATAGGATTGAATAGGTACTTGAACAGACATATCACTTATCAGAGTTTAGAAACATATATCAGACAACAGTCAGTACTTAAAGACATTTATCAATTAAGCACATAATACACAATGAGATTAATTCTGTAAATACTGAGCATAAAGTCTGATAACACAGAACAAGACTAAGCAGATTTAGAGAAAGAACCTGAAACCATTCCAAGTTCGTTTACCAATCTTGTAAAAGTAGCTTCACACAGTGGTTTTGTGAAGATATCTGCTAGTTGTTGATCTGTGGGAACAAAATGCAATTCCACTGTACCTTCATCCACATGTTCCCTGATGAAGAGGTACCTGATGCTGATGTGCTTTGTCATTGAGTGTTGAACTGGATTACCTGTCATAGCAATAGCACTTTGATTATCACAGTAAATAGGGATTTTGAAATATGTTAACCCATAATCCAGTAACTGATTTTTCATCCAAAGAATCTGTGCACAACAGCTTCCTGCAGCAATATACTCTGCTTCTACAGTTGATATGGAAATTGACTTTTGTTTCTTGCTGTACCAAGAAACCAATCTGCCTCCAAGAAATTGGCAGCTTCCACTTGTGCTTTTCCTGTCAATTTTGCAACCTGCCAAATCTGCATCTGAGTAACCTATTAGTTTAAAATCTGATTCTCTAGGATACCATAATCCCAGAGCAGCTGTTCCTTTAAGATACTTAAAGATTCTTTTTACAGCTGTTAAGTGAGGTTCTCTTGGATCTGCTTGAAATCTTGCACAAAGACAGGTAGCATACATGATATCAGGTCTACTAGCAGTTAGATAGAGTAGAGAGCCAATCATACCTCTGTAGTCAGTAATATCTACTGATTTACCGGTATCCTTATCCAGTTTTGTCGCAGTGGCCATTGGAGTGGATGCACTTGAACAATCTTGCATTCCAAATTTCTTCAGCAAGTTTCTGGTGTACTTGGTTTGACAAATAAAAGTGCCTTCCTCATTCTGCTTGACTTGAAGGCCCAGAAAATAGCTAAGTTCCCCCATCATACTCATCTGATATCTTGACTACATTAGTTTGGCAAACTTTTTGCAAAGTTTGTCATTTGTAGATCCAAAAATGATATCATCAACATAAATCTGGACCAGAAGTAAGTCCTTTCCATGGTTGAGGTAGAACAGTGTTTTGTCTATTGTCCCTTGGTTGAATCCACTTTCCAGAAGAAACTGAGCTAAAGTCTCATACCATGCTCTAGGAGCTTGCTTAAGTCCATAAAGTGCTTTGTCAAGCCTGTAGACATAATCTGGATGTTTGGTATCTACAAAACCTGGAGGTTGTTCAACATATACCTCCTCCTCCAATTCTCCATTGAGAAAAGCACTTTTCACATCCATTTGAAAGATAGTAAACTTTTTGTGGGCAGCATAAGCCAAGAATATCCTTATGGCTTCTAACCTAGCAACTGGTGCAAATGTTTCATCATAATCAATTCCCTCCTGTTGAGAATATCCTTTTGCAACCAGCCTTGCCTTATTTCTTGTAACTATGCAATCACTGTCAGTTTTGTTTCTGAATACCCACTTTGTACCAACAACAGATCTATTCTTTGGTCTTGGCACTAGGGTCCAGACTTTGTTTCTTTCAAATTCATTCAACTTTTCCTGCATTGCTTGCACCCAATCAGCATCTTGAAGAGCTTCTTCCACTTTCTTTGGCTCAGTCTGAGAGAGAAAAGAATTGTAAAGACATTCATTTGAAGTACCTATTCTAGTTCTGACACCTGCATCAGGATTTCCAATTATCAAATCAGGTGTATGTGATTTTGTCCACTTCCTTGCAGATGGAAGGTTTTCTCTAGAACTGGATGCTCCCCCAAGATCCATGCTATTTTCATTTTCATTTTCTGATGCTCCCCCTGAAACTATGCTCTCTGAGTTGGATTCTTCAGTATTTAGACTTTCAGCACTATCAGAACTTGACTTATCAGAACTTGAAGAGCCAGATGTATGTTCTGATGTTTCTTGAGATGTGGTAGGATCTTGAGTATGCTCCCCCTGCATAGGTGCATCTTCCTTTGACGTAGTCTCCACAGTTTCAATAACATCAGAGTTTAATCCATCAGAGTTTACAGTATCAGGACTTAGACTATCAGGATTTTCTGTATCAGAATTTGAGTCTTCATTTTCAAATCTCAGCTGATCATGGTCAATGAAATCTTCAAGACCAATAATCTTTTTGTCATCAAAAGAGACATTGATAGATTTCATGACCACTTTTGTTCTCAAATTATAGACTCTGAAGGCTTTTGTGGAAAGTGGATATCCAACAAAGATTCCTTCATCAGCTTTTAGATCAAACTTTGATAGCTGTTCAGGATGAGTCTTGAGAACAAAACACTTGTATCCAAATACATGAAAATATTTCAGATTTGGCTTCTTTTTCTTCACCATCTCATATGGTGTTTTTCCATGCTTGTTAATGAGTGTTGCATTTTGAGTAAAACAAGCAGTCTGCACAGCTTCAGCCCAGAAATAGATTGGAAGCTTTGCTTCTTCAAGCATTATACGTGCAACTTCAATGAGAGTTCTATTCTTCCTTTCAACAACTCCATTTTGCTGTGGAGTTCCAGGAGCAGAAAATTCCTGCTTTATTCCATGGCTTTTGCAGAACTCTTCCATTATCAAATTTTTGAACTCAGTGCCATTATCACTCCTTAAAACTTTCACAGAATCTTTGACCATTTTATCCAGATGTTTGATATGATCAATCAAGGTTGATGCAGTTTCACTTTTTGTATGCAAGAAATACACCCATGTGTATCTGGTGAACTCATCTACTATGACCAACGCATAATTCTTCTTTGCAATAGACATGACATTTACTGGACCAAATAGATCAACATGTATTAGATGATAAGGCTCAAGAATTGATGATTCAGTCTTGCTCTTGAATGAAGATTTTCTTTGTTTGGCTTTCTGACATGAATCACAAAGACCATCAGGAGCAAATACTGTGTTTGGCAATCCTCTCACAAGATCTTTCTTGACCAGTTCATTTATATTGTTGAAATTTAAATGAGAGAGTTTCTTATGCCAATTCCAGCTTTCTTCAATTGATGCTCTACTCATTAGACAGATTGCAGAACCATCAGTACTTGTTGAAAGCTTAGCTTCATAAATGTTACCACGCCTGTATCCTTTCAGAACAACTTTGCCTTTAGATTTACTCACAATTTCACAGTGTTCTTCAAAGAAATCAACATGATAACCTCTGTCACATATTTGACTTATACTCAGTAGGTTGTGTTTAAGTCCTGAGACTAGAGCTACTTGTTTAATTATGACATTTCCTAGATTGATATTGCCATATCCCAATGTTTTTCCAATGTTGCCATCTCCATAAGAAACACTTGGGCCAGCTTTCTCCACAAAGTCTGATAGCAGGGCCTTATTTCCAGTCATATGTCCTGAACATCCACTGTCCAGAACTAGAATATTTTTCCTATTGCCCTGCAATCACAAAGACCACTAATTATTAATTTCAAGGACCCAGACTTGCTTGGATCCTTTGGCCTTATTAAGTTTGTTAACATTTGCAGCGGATTTAGCATCAGAGTTTATGTTAACATTTTTCTTATCAGAACTTACACTATCAGACTTTGAATCAGAATTTACACTAGAATGAACAATGGAAACTTTCTTCAAAGAAGGTTTTATTTGATAATAATCATAGTACAAACTATGATATTCCTTACAAGTATAAATGGAATGCCATAAACTACCACAATGAAAACAAGGATTTTGTGGTTTATATCTAACAGACTGACTCTTAACTCCTGATTTTGAAGGTAAGGAGTTAATATTCTTATTCTTCCTGCAAAAAGAAGCCAGATGGTTAGAACTTCCACAGTTATGACATGTTTTCCTAGGAGCATCAGGAACAGGTTTATAATCATTGCTTTTATTCACACCTTCCTTTCCATTCCTATTTTTCCTAGGTGATTTTACCTTGTTTGCATTCTTGACATCTTTCAGCTTATGCTTAAGCTGCTTCTTTGTCATTAAGCCTATGTTCACTTCAGCTGTCTTTTCCTGTTTTAGTTTATCAGAAGTTAATTTCTTTGTAACTTCTGATTTTTCATTTTCAGACTTTACAGTTACAAACTTAACAGGTTTTAACTTTGGCTTTTGTTTATCAACAGACTTAATTTCTTCAGTTCCTTTATCTTTCCTATCTTCTCCATAACCTAAGCCCTCTTTCCAGTTTCCACTACTTAGCAAATTTTGAGTTGTTTTGCCAGAGTTAGTCCAAGTCCTGATAATCTCTCTTTCCTTTTCTAACTCAGTTTTTAGAGATTCATTTAATTTTAGCACTTCATTCCTAACATAAAAAGCATCATCTCTATCCTTCTGAGTTTGATGGAACATGACTAACTCTTTTTCTAAGAAATCATTTCTTTTCTTAAATGCAAGATTTTCAGAAGTTAATCTTTCACATGTTAAAGTTTGATCTCTATAGCTAACAAACATGGTTTTAAGATATCTTATCAACTCATTAATATCATCAGTATGAAAAGCATAAGTAGTCTGAGGTACCTTTGTTTCAGCAGCTTCAGAACTGCTCTCAGCACTTTCTTTATCAGCATTTGCCATCAATGCATAGTTTTCCTCACTTTCAGAGTCTGAGGTGTCTGTCCAGCTTTTCTGCTTTGTGACAAGAGCCTTGCCTTTGTCATCCTTTACCTTCTTGCAGTCAGGAGATATGTGGCCTTTCTCACCACAGTTATAGCATTTAACATTGGTGTAATCTCCTCTGTCAGACTTTCCTCCTCTGCCTTCAGATCTTCTAAAATTCTTCTTATCAGAACTTATGCCTTTCCTGGAAAACTTATTTCCCTTCCTGAACTTCCTGTATGCAATCTTTGTGATTCCTTTCACCATAAGAGCACACAGCTTCATCATCTCCTCATCAGCATCAGTCTCAGGCAAGCTTTCAGAATCTGAGTCATCATCACTCTCAGAACTTGATGACTCAGTATCAGACTTTATGAAAAGAGCTTTACCCTTGTCTTTCTTTGAGAAAGCTGCTTTGGGGAATTCTTCTTCAGCCTTAAGAGCAACTGTCCTTGACTTTCCTCCTTTCCTCTTGCTTCTTTGTTCCATCTCCAGCTCATGAGTCTTGAGCATTCCATAGATTTCGTCAAGAGTTGTTTCATCAAGATTGTAGTTGTCTCTTATTGTCGTTGCCTTCAAATCCCAGCATTCAGGAAGAGCTAACAGGAACTTAAGGTTTGAATCTTCAAGATCATACTCTTTATCAACCAATGACAAATCATTCAAAAGTTTGACAAATCTATCATATAAATCATTCAATGACTCATTAGTCTTTGAGTCAAAGTGTTCATACTCTTGAGTGAGTATTGTCTTCCGGTTCTTCTTAATTGTGTCAGTTCCCTGACACCTTGTTTCCAGAGCATCCCATATCTCCTTAGCAGTCTTGCAGTTGATTACCCTGTTTGACATTACATTATCAATGGCACTATGCAGTAAGTGTCGTACCTTAGCATCCTTAGCAATTGATGCTATGTCTTCAGCAGTATAATCACTCTTCTCCTTTGGTACGGTCTTTGCTGCTTCACCTGCAACTGCAACAGTGAGTTTGGTTGGTTTGTGAGGGCCTTACTTGATTCTATCAAGGTATTCTGGATCTGTTGCTTCCAGGAACATGGTCATCCTTACCTTCCATATGGGATATTCAGATGGTCTCAGTATGGGAACTCTGATGGTCTCATACCGACTCTGAATTTGTGTCTTTGGTGGTTCCTCAGTTTTGGTAGGCTTAGTTGGAGTTTCTGTGTCCAACATGATTGTGTTTGGATTTTTAACTGTATGTATGTTAACAGATAGGCTCTGATACCAATTGTTAGGTCACACACACACTGTAGAGGGGGTGAATACAGTGTATAGTACACTCAAATCGAACTTTAAGAACTTAAGTAACAGAAAATAAACTTTATTGAAACAATAAACTCTGTTACAGTATGGAACTGTTACCTCTCAGTGATGAACAAATATCACGAGAGCTGCTAGGGTTACAATAAATAATCTTCTCTAATAATGATAACACTTATAGTGTAAACCCTATATCTGTGTTTATATACTACACAGTTACAAGATAATCGCTAATTGATATGGAATATAATTCTGCTTCCTAAAATATATCAATCAGATATCTTTTCTTCCAAGTATTCCATTCTTTACAGAATTCCTTCTTCATGCATATCTCTTCTTATGTTTATCTTGATCTTCTTTCCTTTAATCAGCTACTGTCCTTATCTGATTGTCCTTCAGCACTTAAGTTCTGATATCTATCTTCTGACGATTATCTCCTGATAACATATGTACTGATATCCTTGAGTCCTGACTTCCAGTATAAGTACCGATCAACAGTTAAGTACTGATTTATCCTGTTCAAGTAAGATCTGAAAGCTAAACATAAAACATATTAGCCATGACATTATCAAATATATCTAACATCTGTGCTAGTGTGTGTTGTGTGTGTTAAGTGTGTGAGTGTGTGTTACAGTGTTCGAGTGTGTGTGTGGCGGGTTCTTTCCCTGTGCTCCGGCAGGTTGTGGTCGTGCTTTGTTTCCTCTCCTTTTTCCGATTTCGCGCGTGGTGCGTATTATTGTCTCTTACCCTGACTTGATTACTCTACTGTTATCATTGTTATTAATTCGGCATGAATTATTGATTGGTTTTGTGAAATAATGATTTTGTGCGAAAAATATTGAATAATTGGTGGAATCAGTCTGGATACTCGGATTATTCGGGCACCGACCGATTTCGCCGCCGTCAGCGATGAACATCGGTGAGCTGACGGTGGACCATGATGATCGTTATCTGAGTCCTAAAATTTTTTAAAAAAAATTAATTTGGTTCGTATAATATTAGTTGAAATAAAAAGGAGTAGTTAAATAATACATTTCGAAATTATTTGGAATGTGAAGTTGGATTGATTGTCTGTTTGTTGGGTTGATTGGTTGATTTTGACGTCGATGATGTTTCGACGGGTAGTCGGATAAACAAAAGAAATGCTGTCCAATTTCCGAGAAATTGAAATACGGCAATACGGGAGCATCTCCGGGGATTATCGGGACGTCGAGCGAGTATAAGTAAATACATATACGTATGTTTTATATAAAACCTGATTGTATGTTGTAGTGAAACGTTTTGCCAAAATAATAACACTAATTTTATACAATGATGAGTATACGTATTTTCTGAAAATGAACACCGAATCGATTTTTGGGAACGTGAACCCTAACTGATGCCTGTATTGTATTAATGTATATATTACGAGTCAGGTTTTGTTAACGTATGGGTAGATTGCTAGCGAGGATATGTCAAGCATAATTGAATGTCTAAGTTAGGGTGTTTCGACCTTGTAGGTTCTAGTCAGAATGCCCGAGAATTGGCATTTGACGAAAGATAGTTGGTGGTCAGTCGAAAAGCTTAGTAAGGTTCCAATCGAAGGACTTAGGTGATGAGGTCGAATCCAGAGTGATCTAGTGGATAGACAATAAAGCCTGAGCGACAGAGTCGGCTCAGGGTCGATCAGTAATAGTTGTAAAGCCCTGTAAGGCAAGTACTTCCAAACCTTTTTCAAAATACAATGCAAATATTTTAAATTCTCTCTTGACATATTGTTAAGTATTCAAAATAGTTATGTTTTATATTAGAAGTACCTTGAATCATTCAACCTTGAGCCTGAATCACATCATTTGATCTTTGAGCTATAAGCCTTATTCTTTGTAAACCATCCTTTGTAGATTTTCAGATACCAAACCACACAAATATAATACTATTTCCCAAATATATAACTACCAAACACTGGAACAAAATTATTTGAAAACACAGAAACTTTTATACCCCAACCATTCTCTATAACATCAAAGGACTAAACCTTGCTAAATCATTATTGGTCTAATACCTGATCCTTTTACAAACTGAAAACCATTTCTTATACATACCCTGATATACCCTTGTGATACTCATGAATCATATTACACTTTTATACCAATGCTTTATCGCTGTTAATTATAATCTTGTTTATTGAATTACATTGTTTATTACACTGAATTGTTTTAGAATTGGATAGTTTTTTTTGTATGGACCAGATTCGTGGTCAGACCATATCAATGGTCAAGTTAGGCCAATGTGTGCCTTGGATCCAGTAATTAGAGCAGTGTTGTGTGCTTTGCTTGGGGTTAGTGCGTGACTGATCAGCAGCCTAACCTTGGTTTTAAAACATAAAATGAATATCCAATTCTAATGATTGTTTAGCAATAAACTTGATTCCTCTAAATCATCTCGTTGATCATTGATTAACCTCAATTATTATCATTGTGACTTGCTGAGCTAGTTAGCTCACTCTTGCAAATCTTTTTATGTATTCTACAGTTAAGAAGGATACGGTTGATAGCAAGGTTTCCCAGTTCAACGTACGAGCTAGGATTCCAGATTGAGTTGGATCGAGCTAGCAAGAGCTTATTGCGGTAGTGAGATAGTAAGATTGTAAGAATAATTTTAATATCGATTGTAAGTTAAATTAGTTGGGATTTGGTATGATGTAATAAAAGTTAAGGTTATGGCTTATTTTCATACTTTAACCTGTTGCGATCCGTGGTTATGTAAAGCAGGGTCATTGTAAATAGTATCTTATATACAGGTTTATATGTTGTGTTTGTGTTGTGGACCCCAAACTTCTGACCCGGGTTTGGAAGGCGCCACAGCCCTGGCCTAGCTGAAAGAATCAGGATATGAAACAAGTATGAGCGAAAGAAATGCTCAGCAAGCAATATATAGTTTATGATTTAGAACAACAACAATAATATATCTGATGAACAAAACCAAACCACAATACTTGAACAGTATCAAAACTGATATATATTTGATAATAAACAACATTTGCATATATAATTTGTTTTGGGATTGGAATCCTCGAACGACAGTGTGTTGCCGTCGGTGATCAGCCGCGGAGCAACACCGGTATGCCGAAGCATATCCAACTACAGAAAAGGTACCCAAGACACATATCGGACTAGCAAGGTGTTATATCATGTATAACACATAGCTCACGCTGGACCGCCGCCACGACCTCTTACGCAACCATCCAACCCATAAAAACAATTTTTCGTCAAAGGAGTCGAATCAAATGACATCCTTAACCACATAACTCCCCATTTCTCATGGTCCGGAGTTATCTCAACAACCAATGGAGAAATAACCAGAACAAATAGTTATTCGCTAATCTTAATTCAAAGCTTCACTATATAGAGTAATTTATAGCGAAATGTAAAAACATTTAAATCTTCTGAACTTAGAATACTAGAGAAATTGAAAGAATAAATTCAGAGTCAATATCACTTGAATGATAAGTGATGACATAAATAATTATATAATATGATTCGAAATAAACGTCACTTGAACGATAAGTGAAGTTAAGGTACTTGCCTGGTATGCTCGATAACCTTTTACTATAACTCTGCTTATAGCTGCTTGCTACTATCTCCGTCTAACACTTGACCGCACTCCTTGCTACTCGATTCTATAAACAAAAGGACTATCTTAATTGACATAACCCACCTCAATCGACGTAACTATACGTCTTAACATCTACTTGATCGTTTATAATTAAGCATGGCATTTTAAACTGTAAATAGATAGCATGCATATCACGTAACACATATCATGGCATTCGTATAACACGTAATCACATATTTTATGTAACACATAAGTCAGATCGTTAAAAGATATGTTTCAGAGCGTTCAGAATGAAAATCAGGTCAATAATAATATTTACCGATCAGATACGGACTCAAACTGATACACAAATCAAATGTCATTGCAGTACAAAAGAAATTAGGAATGAAAAGTATTTTTATTGAAAGCGTAATATTTTTCTGAGTCTATACGCGTTCGTTTCGTATTAAACGGACGAACAGTTTAATTATTATGAATAAAATAAGAAATAAAAGGAAATAAATCAATTAATAATAATTTTAATTGATTTTTTTAAATACCAAAATATAATTTTTAAAAGATTAAAAATAATTTTTAGGAATTATTTGAATTAATTATAAATAATTTATATTTATTTAACTATTTATAAATGAAATTAATTGATTAAATGATTTTAATCAATTAATTAAATTTATAAATAATTAATTAAAATAAATTATAAATAATTAAATCAAATTAGATTTTTGAAAATAATAAAAGAAAATAATTTTAGGAATTTAAAATAATTAAGTAAATAATTTTTAGAATTTAAAGTAATAAGTAAATGATTTTTGGAAATCAAATAAATGATTTTTCTAAACCTAAAATTGAATTTATGAATAAATCTTTAAAATTAAAGCAGAAACAAAATTCAGGTGGGGAATTTGGGGAAAAATAAATCAAAATCGGGTCATCTCTCGGGTTTTGAAAACGGGTCAGGGTTAGGGTTAGGGTTCGTAGGGGATTGGTCGGGGAAGACGACCGGAACGGTGGTCCAGTCGCCGGAATCTGGGTATTTCCAGAATCCGGCCGACAACCGGCCGAACAGCCGTCCTAAACCCGGCTGAAAACCCCATCGTTTCACCCTGATTTTTCCACTAAAACGTCCTAAACTCCGTCCTCTAGCTTCCAGTAATCCCAGCAAGGTCCAACAATCCCGAAATCAAAATTCCGTTCAAAAACTGATCAACTCCAACCATTATCCGGCGACCTCGACCCAGACTACCGGAAACCTTCGTTTTCGAACCAAATTCAGTGGTTCAACTACCAAATTAAAGCTTAATTCATTTAGAATATGTTCCTAAGCTTCAAACTAACCTAGAATCAAGCATATCTCCAGAATTTCGATTTGAAAAACTTAATAACCCAAGAACTTCGAACTCTATCATTTTTTAACCAAAATCAACAAAATTAAACACCAAATCATTCCTCACAGCCTCAAGAACATTAATCAATGATCAAAAACATCAAACAACCATCCTATGATCAAAATCGAATTTAAATAGGAAAAAAATGAAAAAAATGAAATCACAGAAGGATTAACCTCAGTTAATGATGTTGATATCAATATATAGAGCTTGAAGAGAGCTTCAAATCGACTATTCGAGCATCACAAATGGATCCCAGAATCACCTTCAACTTTTGATTTTAATTCCTACCCTCAAGAACACCCCCACTTGTTCTTGGCTTTTCTTTTATAATTTTTTTTTTCTGAATTTTTTGTAAAAATAAAATCAATCAATTAATCTGATCAGCTATTTATACTATTGCAGAAATTGATACTGATAGGGATAAATAAGTCCTGATTTTATAATTAATGGGCTGCTAGGCCCAATAAGAAGATGTATGATATTCAGACCAGAAAGGTTAAGCCTGATGGACCAGATCAGGCCTGGTGGAATAAAAAAGGCCCAAAAGCCCTGATTATTAATTAATTTCGTAATTAATTAATAAGGGAAAAATCAGCTATTGAGAAGAGTCCCGATAAGGATATAAATCCTTATAGATTAGCCTCAAGGGGACCTAAAAGGATAAGGAATCAGCTTCCTACTCCCTAGGACTCCTAAGCCTATTCTAATTATGAGACTTGCCCACCAGGTCTCCTATACCAAGTCCAATTCAAGGACTCCCAACATCTATATAAGGGGCCTCACCCCACAAATCAGAACTACGTTTTTTGGCTTGATTCTCTAATTCACAGAGATACGTAGGCATCTCGTAAAGGCAGAATTAAGCTACGATACACGAGAGCAGCCACTAAAGGCCTTGAGCTCCCGAATCTTAGTAATAAATACAGCAATTAATAACCTTAGTTTTTTATCCATAACATTTGGCGCCGTCTGTGGGAAAACACAACAACAACCATGGCGAGAACACGGAGAACAATTGGAGCTCTAGAGGAAGGAACACCAACCCAGGTGATTTCATCAACCGTGGAGGTTCCTCCCCATTCAACTTATGCATCTACTCAGGAGGAAGCCCAGACAGGGGCAACTCAACCCCAGCTACAAGGGACAACTCCCCCGATTCAAGGTACGAATCCTCAAGTTCAACAAATACATATACCTGTGAATTCTCGACCCGTCGGGTATGAATATTCAACTATTGTTACTACTAACCCCCCTTATGGGATGCCCCTTCACCCTGAGGTTGGAGGAAGCGGATATGCTGGGCGAAGCGAAGCACGAGGGCGGTCGCCCCCCTATATACGAGGTTTGGGTCCTATCCCTGAGGATCGGGAATTTTCTGGTCCATACACTGAGAGAGACTCCGAATCTTCGGATGATGAAGTGGCCCCGAGAAGGAGGCGTCCTGGAAAAGAGCCAATGGCCGATGGAAGGCAACGCCCCCAAAGCACCCCAGGGGCGAATCCCCAAGAAGTGCAGGAAAGGATCAGGGCTCATGAGGCTGAAATCCAAAGGTTGAGGCGTGATTTGGAGGCTCACCAGGCCACCAGACCCCACATACCTCCTAGGGGGAGAAATCCTCCTCCTATCATAGACCTGGATGGTCCGGTAAGAAGAAGGGATGCTGTCCCAAGAACTGATCCAAGCAATCTCCTTCCCCTTGGAGATCCTGATGATCCAACTCCACCTTTCACAGAAGAAATAATGAATGCCCATATTTCAAGAAAATTCAAGATGCCCACTATCAAAGCCTATGATGGCACGGGTGACCCCGCTAATCATGTTAGGACATTCTCTAATGCACTGCTGCTGCAACCCGTGAATGATGCTATAAAGTGTCGGGCCTTCCCTCAAACCCTGTCGGGTATGGCTCAAAGATGGTACAGTCGCTTGCCTCCAAACTCTATTGGATCATTCAGAGAATTAAGTCAGGCTTTTATTAAGCAATTCATCAGTGGAAGAGTCCATGAGAAAAGTTCAGCATCTCTTATGAGTCTTGTGCAGGGAGCTAAGGAATCCTTGAGGGATTACCTGAATCGTTTTACAAAGGAGGCTTTAAAAGTCCCAGACCTTGATGATAAGGTAGCCATGATAGCACTGCAACAAGGAACTAGGGATGAGTTTTTCAAGATGTCCTTGGCCAAACGACCCCCTGAAAACATGTTGCAACTCCAAGAGAGGGCAGGGAAGTATATCAAGGTTGAAGAAAGCATGAGGAAGACCGTAGTAAGTAATGAGCCCACTGGAGGCAAGAAGCGAAAAACTGATCTGGAGTATATCGCTAAGGACAAATATCCTAGAATCGAACAAAACCCTGATTCAACCCCCAAGAAGGGGGGGCCTGGGCAAAACTTCACTGAATACGCTAAGCTGAGTGCTCCTAGAAGTCAGATTTTGATGGAGATTGAGAAAGATAGAGATATTCGCTGGCCTAAGCCCTTGAAGGCTGATCCCGCCAAGCTAGATAAGAGCAAGTATTGCAGGTTTCACAAGGATGTTGGCCATGACACCGATGAGTGTAGGCAATTGAAAGATGAAATTGAGTTTTTGATTCGAAAAGGAAGGTTGAACAAGTATACTGGAGATGGAGGGGACGGAAACAATAATGGAAGAAAGAACTTTGAAGATCGTAGGAGGGACCAAGACGATCAGGGGCGGAATCCCCAACCTAGAGGGCCGGTTATAAATGCAATTTTTGGAGGACCACGACGCCCTCGAGGACCTGTGATAAACACGATCTTTGGAGGTCCAACTGCTGCTGGATTGTCCAAAAATTCCAGAAAGGCATACACCAGGGAGGTTATGCATATTGTTGGCGAAGCCCCGAAGAGGGCCAGGACAGAAGTAACATTGGCTTTTGATGATTCCGACCTAGAGGGCGTGAAGTTTCCCCATGACGACCCGCTCGTCATAACACCGATAATAGGAAATAGCCTGGTTAAGAGGGTCCTTGTGGATAATGGTGCTTCTGTGGATATCTTGCTCGACGACACCTTTCTAAGGATGGGGTATAACGACTCCCAGTTGACACCAACCGACATGCCGATATATGGATTTGCTGGAGTAGAATGTCCTGTGGAAGGGATAATCAAATTGCCAACCACCATAGGTACGGAGCAAAGGCAAGCAACGCAGATGCTGGATTTCATGGGGTAAAGGCTAGTTCAACTTATAATGCTATCATGGGGAGAACAGGGATACATGCCTTCAAGGCAATCCCCTCTTCCTACCATTCAGTTATGAAGTTTCCCACCCGAAACGGGATTGGAGAAGAGAGAGGAGATCAAAAAATGGCTAGAAGCTGTTATGTGGCCTCTTTCAGGGCAGATGGAGTCGGGGGGCAGGTTCTTCCTATTGAAGATATGGATGTTCAAGAAAATGATGAGGATAGAGGAAGGCCAGCAGAAGAATTGGTTTCGGTTCCCTTAGACCCCAAGAATCCTGAGAGGATGACTTTCATTGGAGCTACATTAGAGGAGCCCCTTAGAGGGAAGTTAGTGAAATTTTTGCAAGAAAATAGTGATGTGTTTGCATGGTCAGCAGCTGATATGCCAGGCATAGACCCGGAGTTAATTACTCACAAGCTAAATGTGGATCCAAGCCGGAAGACAGTGAAACAAAAGAAAAGAAATTTTGCCACGGAAAGACAAGAGGCTATAAAATAGGAAGTAGAAAAGCTCTTAGAGGCTGGTTTCATTGAGGAGATTCAATTTCCGGAGTGGTTAGCAAACCCTGTAATGGTGAAGAAGGCTAATGAAAAGTGGAGGATGTGTATAGACTTCACTGATTTGAATGATGCATGCCCCAAAGACTGTTTTCCGTTGCCTAGAATTGATACTTTGATTGATGCCACTGCTGGACATGAGATGCTGAGTTTCATGGATGGATTTAGCGGATACAACCAGATCAAAATGCATAAGGATGACATTCCAAAGGTATCATTTATCACTGACTTTGGTGTTTATTGTTATCTTGTTATGGCGTTTGGTCTCAAGAATGCAGGAGCCACCTATCAAAGGTTGGTGAATAAAATTTTTTAGGATCTTATTGGTAAGACTATGGAAGTTTATGTTGATGACATGTTAGTCAAGAGTCTAGTAAAGACTGATCATATAGCCCATTTAAGGGAAGCTTTTGAGGTCCTGAGGTACCACAAGATGATGTTGAATCCTACGAAGTGTGCTTTCGGAGTAGGATCTGGAAAATTCTTGGGATTGATGGTCTCAAAAAGAGGAATTGAGGCTAACCCCGATAAAATAAAGGCGATCCTGGACATGGAACCACCAAAAACCATCAAGGATGTTCAGAAGCTCACAGGAAGGG
Organism: Apium graveolens; assembly: GCF_009905375.1. NCBI lineage: Eukaryota > Viridiplantae > Streptophyta > Magnoliopsida > Apiales > Apiaceae > Apium > Apium graveolens. The sequence continues at coordinate 154,687,435 of NC_133648.1, read as the reverse complement.
TTGCTGCGCTAGGACGATTCATCTCCAAGTCAGGAGACAAGTGCTTGTCATTTTTCAAGTCACTAAAGAGCATCAAAGGCTTTGTATGGAGTGAGGAAAATCAGAAGGCATTTGAAGAGTTAAAGAAGTATATGGGCCAGGCCCCGTTGTTGGCCAAGCCAGTTCTGAATGAAGTTTTATTCTTGTACTTGGCTGTTTCAGAGAGCGCCTTGAGCGCGGTGTTGGTTAAGGAGGAACTGAAGGTCCAGAAACCCGTATACTATGTCAGCAAAATTTTGCATGGCGCTGAATTGAATTATTCAACTATTGAGAAATTCGCTCTAGCCTTGGTAATGGCTTCAAGAAAACTGCGTCCTTACTTTCAGGCTCATCGGATTGAGGTGCTAACGAATCAGCCACTGAGAAATATCATTCACAGTCCCAAGGCAAGTGGGAGATTGATTAAGTGGGCAATAGAGTTGGGAGAGTTCGATCTCAAGTATAAGCCACGTACGGCCATAAAAGCCCAGGAACTAGCTGACTTCGTGGTGGAATGTACCATACCCAACCAAGAAGTCGGGGGGCAGGAAGATGCCATACCTCAAGACAAGGGAGTCGATAATGAAAGCAAAGAGAAGGATGATAAAGAGTATTGGGTTCTCTATTTTGATGGAGCATCAAAAACAAACTCCAGTGGAGCTGGGTTGGTTTTGCAAAGCCCTGATGGGTTCTTAATTGAATATGCTATGAAGCTAGACTTTCCAACCACAAATAATGAGGCAGAATATGAAGCCCTGATAGCTGGCCTTGGTCTAGCTGGGACACTTAGAGTCAAAAACTTAAAGGTCCGCGGAGACTCATAGCTTATCATATCCCAGGTAAAGGGAGAATTTGAGGCAAGGGATGATACGATGGCTAAGTATGTACGCCTAGTAAGGGCTGTGATGACTCAATTTAATGAATGCCATGTTGAACACATTCCAAGGGAAGAAAATGCTAAGGCAGATGCGCTATCAAAGTTTGCTTCATCTGAGATAGAAGAAAGTTCAGGAAGTGTATACTTCCGTGTATTGAAGACACGAAGCATAGACGTTAAGCTTGTGGCTCCCATAGGCCTGGGGACGTCATGGATTGATCCCATCAAGGCTCACATTCAGACCGGTTGGTTGCCAAGTGATGCAACTGAAGCATGGAAGTTAACTATTCGAGCACTAAGGTACTCTTTGATAGATGGGATTCTGTATAAAAGATCTTTCGTGGTTCCTTACTTAAGGTGTCTCAAGCCCGATGAGGCACGCTTGGCTCTTGAGGAAGTGCATGAAGGTATGTTTGGGCAACACCTGGGGGGCAGGGCCTTGGCTCATAAGATAACCCGTTTAGGCTTCTATTGGCCAGAAATGATGGATGATGCCAAAGAATATGTGAAGAAGTGTGATCGCTGTCAGAAGCATGCACCAGTTGTTAGACAACCCCCCGAGATGCTGACCTCTATCAACTCCCCAATCCCCTTTGCTATGTGGGGGATGGATATTCTAGGGCCTTTCCCTATGGCCACAGCACAAAGGAAGTTTCTGATTGTAGCCATTGATTATTTCACTAAGTGGATTGAAGCCAAGCCCTTGGCCAAAATCACAACTAAGCAGGTTGCACGATTCCTGTGGGAAAACATTATGTGCCGATATGGGATTCCCCGTATCCTCGTCACTGACAATGGAACACAATTCAACAATGAGGAATTCAAGAAGTATTGTGAAGAAAATGAAATTGAGTTACGGTTCGCCTCTGTGGCTCACCCGCAAGCCAATGGGCAAGCGGAGGTAGCAAATCGGATAATCCTGGATGGACTACGGAAGAGGATCGAGAAGTCAAGAAATAATTGGGTAGATGAGATACTTCCAATACTATGGGCCTATAGGACTACCTGTAGAGTCACGACTGGAGCAACTCCCTTCATGTTGGCATATGGGGCAGAAGCAGTGGTTCCCGTGGAGATATCACATTCTTCTCCAAGAATTCAAGCTTTCAATGCTGGGGAAAATGAGGAAGGGCAAAGGTTGGCGCTGGACTTAATTGATGAAGTGCGAGATAAGGCACATGCGAAGATAGTAGAGTATCAGAAAAAGGCTTCGTTCTACTACAACCTAAGGGTTAAAGAGAGGTTTTTCAAACAAGATGATCTAGTCTTGAGAAAAATAGAGGCTTCTGGTGTCGGACAGAAAGGAAAGCTAGCCCCAAATTGGGAAGGGCCGTACAGAGTCAAGAGCGTTCAGGGTAGAGGAACCTACAAGCTGGAAACTATGGATGGTTTTGAAGTCCCGAGGACCTGGCACGCACAAAACCTGAAGGTTTACTACGTGTAAGATAGGCGAAGTACGATTCTCACTTGTCATTGTGACAAGTAGGTTTAAAAGCACCTGGAGCTTTGCTTGCGTAGGATTTTATATTCCAGTAGAATTTACATTGTCTAGTTATTATTGATTAGGGTCGAACCCATGCTATGTAAGGTTTTGAAAAACCAGACTTCATATTAAAGAGTTTGAAATTATTTCAATCCAAGGATGTTTAAGATTCAAATGCATATTAAGATTGTAAAGTCAAAACAGAAAGAGGCAAGAAAAGCAACATATAAAATATAAGCCCCGAAGGGTAATAAGTTCTGAATACGATTAAGTCAATACATAGAAAACCACAATGGGCCAAACAAGAAAAACAAAATACTCAAAGATCCTTGAAGAAGTCATCATCGATGTTTCCTTCATCGGCAGCAGAAGAAGAAACTGGAACAGGATCAGCACCTCGAGGAGAAACAGCTTCGGCCTCAGCAGAAGAAGCAAGAATAGGAGAAAGAGGGATATCATCAAGAAGAGGCTCTTTCCCAGGAATATCAGGGACTGGATAGGCAGTGAGAGTCACCTCCGGAATCTTCTTCCCAATCTCCTCTACTATCTGCTCCCAACAGCGAGAAAAGGTCTCCGGGAATTTAGCATCGTACTCAGCATTTAGGACATCCTGAAAGTCCTGAGATGCCTTATACTCAGCTATCACCTCAGCTCGGGCCCTTTGAGCATCCAGCTCCAGCTTACGAACTTTCTCCTTCTCATCCGCCAGCTCCTTCTCTACCTCACGGAAACGAGTGAAGTTGGCCTCGGAAGCCTTGAGGTACCTATCCCTGTCCCTCTCAGCAATGGTTAGGCTGGTCCTCACATCCTTCAAATTGTGAAGGGCAGCCTGGAGATAGGTATTCATCTGCACGAACATATCAAAGTACAGTAAGTAATTAAAAAAAATAGTTAAAAAAGGAAGAGGCTTACAGAAGCCACGGCCTGAGCACCCAGACGCTCAATCTGTAGGTCATCAGAAGACTCTACGATCTCAGCCCTGTCACGAGGCGTGATCACACTCTGAGACCAAACGGCGGCAGCCTCGGAACTCCCTACCACCGTGTCCCTCCTCTGAAGGCCCCAAGTGACGGTGAAGGGAGAGGTATCTTCATCAAGGCTAGGAGGCCTCTGGGATAAAAAGGTAGGGACGGCCTCCTGAACCGTGACTGAAGGGCCGTCACCAATCCTAACCTGCTTGTCGCGGTGGGTCTCAAAAGCAGAGCCCTTGGCGGCATGGGCCTCCCGCTTCTTGAAGATCGTGTCCAAAGCGGCCCTAGCTACAGGCAAATACGAGCACGTAAGAAAAAGGACAAATAGAGAATGGGGAAAATGGAACAAAAAGGGCAAAGAAATACCCTCGGGACCAAGGTCACTTAGACCTAAACCTTGCAAATTACCCTCTGAAAGGATGAGAGCGCAATGGTGCAAGTTATCAGCAGTAATGGCCTTGATGGCCGCATCCTCATCTATCCCCAATTTTAGGTCTCTTAAAGACCCTTCTATACTTTTTGAGAAGTTGGGCCTGAAAAAATGGTCCCAACCCTCCTCGGAATCCAGAAATACATAAAACCACTCACTCTTCCATGTTGGATACGAGTCAGGATTGGTGCCAGAAATAAAGCAGGAACGAGCCAAGGATCTATGAACTATTTTGACCCATCCTTGGTCCTCAGAAGCATTTACAAATTTAAATAAATAACGAAAGACACAAACATTTTGCTCAAAACCGTGTTTATGAGATTGGGCCATATAACAGTGAATAAAACGCCAAGAGTTGGGTGTGAGTTGGGTCGGACAGACTTGGGTCTCAGCCAAAAGGTGAAAAACAAAAGGATGAGGAGGTAGGCGAAAACCAGCATAGAAGGTTTCCTTATAGACCCGAATGGCCCTAGGTTTTGGGTAGCAGGCCCTATCATTTGGGCCTGGAGCCTCGGCCCTATAAGGGTGAGAAATGCCAAAAAGGCGGGCTATGGTACCTACTTGATCTGGACCAAATCTAGAAGGATAATTATATGCATCTAAGTGTAACATGTTAGGAAAGGCTTGCCCGAATTCGGTTAAAAGATCCCTAAGAGAAATAACTGAGGAATGTACAAGAGATTTTTTACCTCGGCTGGCCCTAGAGGGACGGGCAACAGCTTGGGGGACATGGGAGTGAGATGAATCAGAATCCGCCATGGATGAAGACAAAAACCCAGGAAGCTCTTGAAAGTAAGTGAAGAAGATGAAGATTCAAACGGAATCTTCAAAATAAGCCCAGAAAGCGGCGGAGTAGAAAGCCGGAAATCGCTTGGAGGTGGCGATTCTTGAGAGACTAATTGCAGAGTTGAAGTTTAGAAATTTTTGTGAAGGTGAAGTGTGAGAAATGAACTCACACTCCACCTCTTATATAGAGGAGCTCAAAGATGCACAAACGGGCCTGGGCCTAAGAAAAAGGCGAGAAGCCCATAAGATTTGAATTTTAAAAAGATTTAGAATCAAAGTTCATTGAATGAATCAAGGCTCGAACAGCCTCAACAACGCCCAGGGTACATTATCCCAAGCCGTTGTTAGAAGTGTGGCTCCTAGGCGTGGTACAACAACGCCCAGGAAGCATCTGTCCTCAACAACGCCCAGGATGCATCGTCCCTAGCCGTTGTTAGAAGTGTGGCTCCTAGGCGTGGTACAACAACGCCCAGGAAGCATCTGTCCTCAACAACGCCCAGGATGCATCGTCCCTAGCCGTTGTTAGAAGTGTGGCTCCTAGGCGTGGTACAACAACGCCCAGGAAGCATCTGTCCTCAACAACGCCCAGGATGCATCGTCCCTAGCCGTTGTTAGAAGTGTGTCTCCTAGGCGTGGTACAACAACGCCCAGGAAGCATCTGTCTCCAACAACGCCCAGGACGTAAGTTTCCTAGACGTTGTTAGAAAACTGTCTCCTAGGCGTGGGTGCACGATGTCTAGGATCTATGAATGCATCAGCCTCCAACAACGCCCAGGACACAAGTTTCCTAGACGTTGTTAGGAAACCGTCTCCTAGGCGTGGATCAACAACGCCCAGGAAGCATCAGCCTCCAACAACGCCCAGGACGCAAGTTTCCTTGACGTTGTTAGGAAACTGTCTCGTAGGCTTGGATCAACAACGCCTAGGATGTATTGAGCAGCAAAAGTTCTATTTTTCTGATCATTTAATTAGAAATTAGGGAAAAAATCCAAGGAAATTCCTTAAATATTTTCTGAAAAATGTTAATATTTTCAGAAATAAGGAATAAATCCAGAAAATTAAAGGATAAATCCCAGAAATTAGGGAAAAAATCCAGAAAAATAAGGAAATTCCTTAAATATTTTCTGAAAAATGTTAATATTTTCAGAAATAAGGAATAAATCCAGAAAATTAAAGGATAAATCCCAGAAATTAGGGAAAATCCAGAAATTAAGGATAAATCCCAGTAAATTAGGGAAAAATCCAGAAAATTAAGGAAAATTCCCGAAAATTAGGGAAAAATTCCTGGAAATTAAGATGATTCCTGAATAAAAGGAAGATTCATTGTAAATGTATAGGTCGCTCCACACTTTACGCAAAAATGAAACCCTGTAAGGGACGAATAGATTTAACTTCTGCGAAACCTAATCAATGTTTCCCAAAAGTTGGGGGGCAAATGATAGGGATAAATAAGTCCTGATTTTATAATTAATGGGCTGCTAGGCCCAATAAGAAGATGTATGATATTCAGACCAGAAAGGTTAAGCCTGATGGACCAGATCAGGCCTGGTGGAATAAAAAAGGCCCAAAAGCCCTGATTATTAATTAATTTTATAATTAATTAATAAGGGAAAAATCAGCTATTGAGAAGAGTCCCGATAAGGATATAAATCCTTATAGATTAGCCTCAAGGGGACCTAAAAGGATAAGGAATCAGCTTCCTACTCCCTAGGACTCCTAAGCCTATTCTAATTATGAGACTTGCCCACCAGGTCTCCTATACCAAGTCCAATTCAAGGACTCCCAACATCTATATAAGGGGCCTCACCCCACAAATCAGAACTACGTTTTTTGGCTTGATTCTCTAATTCACAGAGATACGTAGGCATCTCGTAAAGGCAGAATTAAGCTACGATACACGAGAGCAGCCACTAAAGGCCTTGAGCTCCCGAATCTTAGTAATAAATACAGCAATTAATAACCTTAGTTTTTATCCATAACAGATACCCTAAAATAAATGAAGGGTGTTTTTATCCCCTAAATTATAATAATTAAGCCCCAAAATAATAATTACGGGGAATAATTTTAAAAATGATAAAATACAAAATTAATGTCAAAATTCCCCAAAAATTGCGAAAAATCCAAAAATACAAAAATAAAGGGTATTTGAAATACGAAAAATTTTATAAAAATAAAAAGACGGATTTTGTGGGGTTTGACGTCTTGGTGGGGTCCCGATCCACTGATTTTTGAAAAAATAAATGATCCCTAAATTAACATAAAATCCCGATAACACATAAAATGCATTGAAACACGCGTAAAATGAAATAAAATGAGTACCTTGGTAAATACGCAGATAAATACGAGTTCCAATTGCAGATCGATTCATATAATTGCAGTTTAAACATATATTAATCAATCGAAAAATTTTCTAGCCCGCACAGAAACACACATAACAACTGTAACATCTAATATCATGGCCGTAATTACTTTAAATTTATAAAACATATAATATTTATTTATTTAACATATAATATTCACATCATTTTCCCGGATATTACATTCATCATGATGTAAATTTTCATGGTGAGCCAATATTACCTAAAGATGAACCACTAGACTGGGAAAGCCTACCAATTCCAGAGCTGAATCTCCATATTCTAACTTTTTCTAAAAGAAGAAAGAACAAGCCAAGCAACCCAGTAAAGTCCATACTATCTAAATCCAAAACCTTATCCACTCCCAAACCTACTATCAACAAAGGAGATCAACTCTTTATTTATGATATAAAGGAATTTTCCAGACATCAATCTTTACTTGGATAAGTTAGGTGAAGTAAGGGCTATTGATGCTCATAAAAGACTACCAGAAAGACTTATGTTCAGATAAAAGAGTGGAAAGAAATTTACTTTTCCTCTTCATAGGATTCTCAATTAAGGTTTCTCTATTTTAGTGAAGATTTTCTCCTCAATCAAGAAAAACTTTAGCTTTAACATCGCGGCCAAGAAGCAGATACTCAACCAGATTGAAAGAATAAGACAAAACTGGAGAGCCCCAAATGCACTCCCAAGAGTCTTAACTATTCCTTATACTGAGGATAGAGTGCATTTGAGGTCATATTGGTTAATGGAGTTCAAGGATGAAAAGAATACCAGAAGATTTTTCAGACTAGAAGATCAGCTAAAGATTTCACGCAATTAAACTTTCATGAGAATGCAGGAGATGCTAGATCAATATAATGATGATGAATCGGAGTTCTATAGACAACTCCAACACCAGATTGAAAAGAACAATGTAACATTGGGAAAAAAGTCTAGAAATTCAAGGAGAAAAGATCAATCTGCTTAGTCTAGAGGAGCACCTTGAAAAATGGCTTGTGAGATTTCTATGAACTTTCTTTTGTACAACTTTTAATAAAATTGTAGCACTTATTTGTTTAATCTGCTATTAAATGATCTTGTTGTAAAATGTGGTTTATTATCATCAAGTCCCTCTAACTTTATGCCTACAATTCTAGTAGACATAAATTGGGGGAGATTGTTAGGAATATCTTGTAATGAGTTCATTATCCAGTTTGGATATTTCTTCAACATTATCTAGAGCACTTCGATAGAAAGGCTACGGTTGGGCGATTATTGAGTGTTGGCAGTATGACGCCTTCCAAACCCGGGTTAGAAGTTTGGGCTTCACAACACACGCAATATATTAACTTGTATATAAAATATTATATGCATTGACCCTTCTTTACACAACCACGGATCGCAACAGGTTAAAATATGAAAACAAGCCACAACCTTAACTTTTATTATATCGTACCAAATCCCAACTAGTTCAATTTACAACTGATAATGATGTCATTCTTATAATCTTGCATAACTCATCTACAATAATAAGCTCATGCTAGCTCGATCTAACTTAACCTAAAACAATTATAAAACCAACCAATTCTAAAACAATTCAATATGATAACCATTATTATTCAATAAAAACAGAACCATGATTAACATTGATAAAACATTTATCTCAGAGCATAAAACATTTCACAGCTATCACCATGGTATATCAAGGTGTAAATATGAAGAATGACTTCAAGCCTAATGAAGAATCAAGTATCTGATGAACAATGGTCCAATGATAATACAGGGTATAGATCTTTGATGTCATAGGGTATTTCAGGGTATATAAGTTTCTGTATGCTCAAGAAATTCTGTTACAATACTTGGTTTATGGTGTGTATGTATTTGTGGAGTAGTATTGTATTTGCATGGTTTAATATCTGGGAAATCAACCGTTGGTTGTTTACAAGAAATAAAGCTGACAGCACAAGTTCAATGATATAATCAGGTTTCAAGGTTGAACAGTTTAAAGCATTTGTAATATAAAACATGACTTATTTTGAATACTAGCAACATGTTATGAGAAAGTTCGGAAATATTTGCAATCTATCTAGAAGAAGGTTCAGAAGTACTTGCCTTATCACGGATGATTTCCAACCTTACTTGTAATCATCTAACAGTTCTACTCATCAATCACTTTATTTCTTTTTCTGTGCCTTGCTTCTTTACATAGATCACTTGCTTCCTTTTTTTACACTTCAGTTCTATTTACTGATTATTCGCTTTCTTTTCTATGCCTCGCTTACTCTGCTAGGCATCACAAGTACTTTTCAATATTCAATCTCATATTATTCTAATCGTCACATAGACGTCATAAGTTTTTATCTACCCTTCGTTTTACCCAAATCTGATTTACGGATTGAAAGTTACAACAAAAACCATCAAACAATAACCATATAGGCATAAAACACATCAATCAGATAGCACGTAGCACATAGCACGCAAGATATTCGATCAAAATAATTTTTTAAAGAAGATTCGGGGTCAAAATGATTTTCAAGGTATTTAATACGAATTTTAAATCATTTTATAATTAAATAATAGGGTTCGAACACCCGAATCTGACTTTAAAACAATTTATTAATAATTATTGAGACTTTAAAATAATTTAAAATAATATTTTAAAGCTCAAAACTATTTTTCGGAATTTTTAAATCCAAATAAATAATTAAATCTAATTAAATAATCAATTAAAATTAATAATAACTATTTAAATTAATTAATCAATTAATATTTAAATTAATTGACTAATTAAATAATTAATTATCAACTAAAATTAATTATTTAAATAATTAAGATTTATTTTTAATTTAAAAATAATTTTCAGAAAATAAATATTGAATTTTTGAATTTTAAAATAAATAAAAATCAATTTCTGAAAATATTTTAAAAAGAAAATATATTTTCTGAAAATAATAAAACAGAAATATGATTTTTGAATATTTCTAAAACTGAAATCTAATTTTTAAAAGTTTTTGAAACAGGAGTCTTAAAATGCAACTTCTGCAAAACTTGGAGAACCTATATGCAATTTACCAATCTCCGGTCATCTTCTCCGACGAGACAACGACGGCGCCGTTGCCGGCCACCGTCGACTGCCCAGAACTCGACGAAAATAAGCAAATCAATAGTATTCGATGAGTCGAACTTGATTATGCATTCAAAATCACCAGAAACCTTGTTGTTTGGCCGGAAAATCGACGAAAAAATCCACAGCCGGCGAAACTTCTAAATTCCTATCAAATCTTTGCAGTAATCGTTTGTTCTTCATATATATATCAATAAATTCATCTTTTCACGATCTATAAACTGGTACAATCAATTTTAACTAAGAACTCTTGAATCAAAAAGGCCCAAATTTCAATTAAGAACATTCAAAGCTATAAACCCTAATTTTTCAATTCGAGAATCAAACAACAATTTGAACATGTTATTGAACTCCAAATCAGTCATATAATATACCAAAATGACCAGGAAGAAAAGATCTACATGATTCAAGCATCAAATCACACAAACGACATCAAGAACAAAATTTTCTATTTTAATCATTAAATAATTCGAATTAAAATAATTAAATAATATAATGACCTTGATTTCTGCACTGAAATGGATGATTGATTTTGAAAGAACTTTTTGAGAGCTTTGATTTGATATATGGCACGCTCGAATCGTAGTTCGATAACGCCTTTGAATTCTCGTTTGATTATGAAGAACGCGATGAATTTTAAGGTTTTTCTCTGGAAATTATCTAGTTTTACTGTTTGTAAATGATAGATACTGTATTGGCTATTTATATTTATGAAATATTAATACGTGTTGGATCGTATTGGATTGAAAAATAAGTTACTTAGCCGCTAAGTAACTGCAAAAACAATCTGATTAAAAATCTTTTGGATAACCATCATTCTGTTTTGGATAATTATCAAACTTTTGGTAATTATTAAAACTTTTGGATAATTATCATTCTGTACTGGACTTCGGATAAGAAGCCTAAGTGTAATTAATGCAACATTTGATGTGTCTTTGGGATGTATTTTTTATCCATATCATTCCCCCCCCCAACTTCCAGGAATATTGCTCGAGTTTTCGTGGAAGTTATAATGGTCTTTTCGCGACTCGAGGTACTTTTGGCCCTTCTCGGGTAACGGCCCTTTATGGGTATCGGCCCTTCATGGGTATTGGCCCTTCACGGGTATCTTCATATTATCGTAAAGTGTGGAGCGACCTACACGTTTAAAACGACTTATTAGTGTGAGCATACACACTCAAGGCCTTTGCACATGCTATTTGGATAGTGTTCAACACTAAAAGGTCCTAATCGGGACTAAAAAGCGAGCATTTATCACCCCTTAACCTTCGTCAAGGTTAATTATAGGATTAAAGATGCTAACTGGCTCTAATCGGGGATAATCGGACCTAATCGGGGCTAATTTCCATGTACAAGATGCTAATTAGGCTTAAAAGAGCCTAATTTTAAGCTAGAATACACTAAATAGCCTTAATCAAGGCTAATCTGCCCTAAACGCGGCTAATTAGGACTAATCAGCATGCATAAGACACTAATTAAACCTAATTCACATTAATCACAAGAGTGAATAGGTTAAACGGCCCTATTTTGGGCTAATTTCATCATACAAATCACTAATTCCCCCTGGTTCGGGTTAATTACGCTTAATACAAACTAATCGGCCCTAATATGGGCTAAAATTTCACTAATCGGCCCTAACCGGGGCTTAATCTTAGAATCCTGAAAATTAAAAAAAAAATCGAATTTTTTCAGATTTTTTCCATTTTTACTAAAAAATTTGAAAATTTTCACAAGGAGTTCATCTGGGCCGAGCAGGACCTCCTGTGCAAGAGGCTCTGCTCGGCCACATGCCCTCAATTATGGCCTGATCGGCTCATGTGGTCGGCCAGGAGCAGGTCCTCCTGCTCCTTGCTAACCAGGGGTGTTTGCTCCAATTTTTTTTGTAGAACCTCCTACTCAGACTCAAGTCCTTTGTTCTCATTGCTAGGCTATTCTTACTCTTAGTTATCCATGGAATTAACCTCATGGTTGCCCTAGAGTTCCTCATGGTTCTGCTATGCTTGTTTCAGTGAACGTTCCGTACTCATTCTATCGAACGTTCTGTACTCGTTCTTACTGAGCATTATGTGTTCTATTGAACTTGCTCTTATAGGAAGTCTTATACTTTACTGAGCTTGTCCAAACTTTCTCTATAGGATGTTCTGTACTCCAACAGAATCGTTCTCGTAGACGTTCTAGTCTTCACGAAACATAGATCCGTTGGGAGTTATCATTTTCAAGGAATATTCAAGAGACTTCTCAGGGGGGTCTCCGGAACAACTTTAGAAGGCCTCACGGCTCTCTTATAAGAGCTCATGGTCGGCCAGAAGGCCTCAATTGTAGCCTGGTCGGTCAGGCTTGGACTTAATAGGCCTTGTGGCCACTCTCAGGGAGGTCTGATCAGCCGGGAAGAAAATTTCTCTGAACTCGTCACGATGAACGCTTTACTCTTCATAAAACTTGTTTATGTGAATCCTCTAGTCTTCACGAAGCTTGTTCTCACTGATATTCTGATCTTTATGGAATTCCTTCTCGTGGATGTCCTGGTCTTCATGAAACTTGTTTACGTTGGAGGTCAACCCCTTCTTACGAATTCACAAAAAATTTCTCAAGGGAGCTACCAGAATAACTTTGGAAGGCCTCAAGGGTCTCTTACAGAGGCTCCTGGTTGGCCTTAAGGCTTCATTTTGTAGCCTGGTCAGCCAGGGCTACTCTTCATGAAGCCTAAGGTCCTCCGGGGTGTCTAACAGAGGCTCCTGGTCAGCCATATGGCCTCCTTTTATAGCCTGGTCGGTCAGGGCTGGTCTTAATGGACTTTGAGGCCCTCCGGGATGTCCTATAGAGGCCCCTGGTCGGCCATATGGCCTTCAATTGTTGGTTGGTTGGCCGGGCTAGTATTAATAAACATTGAGGCCCTCCGGGCTGTCCTACAAAGGTTCCATGTCGGCCAAATGGCCTCCAATTGTTGGATGGTCGGCCGTGGCTAGTCTTAATGGACATTGAGGCCCTCCAGGCTGTCCTATAGGGACTCCTGGTCGACCATATGGCCTCCAATTGTTGGCTGGTCAGCCAGGGGTGGTCTTAACGGACCGTGGGGGCCTCTTGTAGGGTAGTCTGATCCGTCAGGAGGAGAACGTTCTGCTTTCGTACTCGTGAGCACTCCGGCCTTCACGAAACTTGTTCAGCTGAGATGCTAATCTTATACTAACCTTCATAAGTTTTGCTAATCATGGTGATTAATATAATCATCCCTTAGTTAAGACTAATGACTTGAATTTAGTCTTAGCCAGGCTTTTCTCGGAGGACTGATACGATAAACGATTTCCTGCATCGCTTTCTTCATTTATTATGTCATCCCTTCTAATTTTTCGTTCGTGTTTCTAGTGAACGTTCTTTCCTTCATGAAACTTATTTTCACGGATGTTCTAGTCTTCACGAAATTTTTTCTCATGGACCCTTTAGCCTTCACGAAACTTGTTCTCATGGACGTTCTAGTCTTCACAAAACTTGTTCTTGTTGGTTACCTATTTTTTTATGAATTCTCAAGAAATTTTAGAGGAGTTCCACCAAAAAATCTTCAGGACGGTTTAGATCAACCCTACAGGTTCCTGGTTGGCTATAAGGCCTTCATGTGGCCTGGTCGACCAATCCTTCTCTTGGTCGGCAATGGAGCCACCTCCACGGTGGTCCTGGTCGACTGGGGGGCAAAAGTTCTACCCTTTTTCTAGTAAGCGTTATGTACTTTTTCTCATGATCTGTTCTTTATGAAACCATGCGGGTTCTAGTCGGCCTATCCCTTCCTTGTGGAGGACTAGGCATCACCGACTCTTGGTAGGCCAGAATCTCACCTCCGTGAGTGTCTTACTATTCATAAAACTTGTTCTCGTGAATATTCTGTTCTTCACGAAACTTGTTTCCATGGACCTTCTTGTCTTCACCAGGAGCATCCTTGGCTCTAGTTCATGGTTTTCTTAGAACCTTCACTTGGGGGCCATCCCTATTAGTTATGGACGTCTTTAGAAGTTCTTTTGAGGGCATCCTAGTCGGCCTAACCCCTCTATATGGAGGATTCGGCCTCAAGGACTCTTGGTCGGTCATGGAGACCAAGCCCTTGAGGCCGTGGTCAGACGGGACCTCAATGTCCAGAGCTTCTTAGCCCTTCAGGACCTTATTTTGTGGAAGTTTTTGAACTTCAATCTTCTCAATATAGAGTCATGGCTTAGACTTTCTTCTCTCGTTTTTGTTCGAGGACCGCCTTGCCGGTTGGGGGCCTCATCGAGGACCCTTTAAACGGTCGAAGATCTTCATGTATGGCTATTCGGCCTCCTCTAGTCGGCCAAGGGGTCCATTCATGACCCCTCTGGTCGGTCAGGGGGTAACATTTTTGCTTTCTTGGATAACATGTCTCGGTCATGCTTGTGACGGGCCTCGAACATAAACTATCTTGTTTGTGTTCTTGATGGGTCTCACAATTCAAAGGAAGCTTGTTAAAGCTGGCCTTAGAGGCTTTTCTATCGATGGTACCTATCTTCATCCTAATTAGGCGAACAACTTCCTGAAGCGGAGATGTGCGGGGCTCATACCTTGTATCAGGTACATCTCTTCTTTTTAGAACTTTTAATACTTCAAATTTAAGGAGGAGCCTCGCTGGCTTAAGGCCTCTCTTGGAGGCCGGTCGGATAGAGCCCTTTTTGAGGGATACTAGTCGGTCAAGGGCCATCTCTGGAGGCTGATCAGCCTTCTTTGGTAGGCTGATCAGCCTTCTTTGTTAGGATGGAGTCTGTAGTGTAGACTTTAGTCGACCAAATACATTTCGTGATTTTAGTTTTCTAATACCCTTTTCTTATTAGTCCAATTCCTACTTCGAAGCTTCTTTAACTAAGAATGCAAAATGGAGGAGTGAGCACATGGCCTTGGGGGCATTGATGAATAAAATTGGGAGAAAGTTTCAAGATTGGGATTTTAGAGCTCTCTTGGCATTTATCAATAGTCAGAAGACTTTTTCAAGATGATGGACACCCATGATGATGAGATGCGCTCTGTTAACATGTCCATTGTCTCTATTCATAGCTCTTACATGGATGTAGTAAATTCGTGAGGCTTTCCTAGCCCTTGGGATGCTTCTGTGGTTGGCACTATTGGCTAATCACCTAATTTTGGACTTTAAATTGTCCTTCGGTGTTTAGGTCCTACATGGCTTTGTTTGTCATGTGTGGCTTTTATTCAGCAGTTATCTACTTGTGGTCTTCATGTACTTGAACATTTTTGGTGTGTAACCTAATTATCCATCATGATTTGATTTATGATCCTTCAGGATCTCCTGTATTTGTCGTTTGATTTCATATTCTCCTTTTATTTCCAGTATTTTGGTCCTTCGGGACTTTCATTCAATAAATGCTTGTACACTGGTCGACCTTATTCCTTCATCTACTACTAAGTACTAGGGACATGTCTTTCATGTCCTAAACATAATAAACCTTTAGGTTCAAAACGTGCCAGGTATGAGGCACTTCGTTACCGCTTAGGGTTTCCAACTTGTAGGATCCTCGTCCTAATGTTCTCTTGACCTTATACTGCATTTCCCAGTTAGGGGTTAGCTTTTATTTCTCAACTCCTGATGCCTCAATCATTCTTAAGATCAAGTCTCCTTGGTAAAAGAACCTTTCTTTAACCCTTCTATTATAATAGAGGGAGGCTCTTCGTTGATGCTTAGCATTGCGGGCGCTGACCTCATCTCTGACCTCGTCAATGAGACCGAGAGCGAGTCTCATGCCTTCTTCGTTGATTTTTGTTTCATAAGCTTCAACCCTAGGTGATCCTATGGGATCTATGGGTGATCTCAAGGGGCATCACGACCTCGGCTCCGTAAGACAGCATAAATGGGGTAGCTTCAATAGTCACTTTGCAGGTAGTGCGTTATGCCCATAGTATAGGCAACAACTCATCTGCCCAATTGTTCCTTGAGAATTCATCCCTTTTCTTAAGTCCATCAAGAATGCTTTTGTTAGAAACTTCTGCCTGCCTGTTTGCTTGTAGGTGTGCAACCGAGGTGAAGCGAAGCTCTATGCTATTATCATCGCAATACTCTCTGAATTTTACATTATCAAATTGTCGCCCATTATCCGTGACAAGGATGTGTGGGATCCCATATCGGCATATACAATTCTCCCAGAAGTATTAGGAAATTTGCTTGGTGGTTATCTTGGATAGTGCCTTAGCTTAAATCCACTTTGTGAACTAGTCTATGGCTACCACAATGAACTTCCTCTATCCCGATGCTACAGGAAATGGTCCAATCATTGCAAAAGGGATGGGTGTGCTGATAGATGTAAGCCTCTCTGGGGGCTATCGTACTATCGGAGCATGCCTCTGGTACATGTCATATTTCTTCACATAAGCCTGTGTATCGGATAACATAATTGGCCAGTAGAATCCCAATCGAGTTATCTGTGAGCGAGGGCCCTGGCCCCCAAGTTTTGTCCATAAATCCCTTCATGGGCTTCTTTAAGTGCATTCTCTACTTCAAGAGGTCTCAAACACTTCAGATTCGGAATGACAAAGGACCTTTTGTAGAAAAGTCCTTCAATCAATGAATATCTCAATGCTCTAACTAATTTTTACGTGCCTCCTGGGCATCGTCGGGGAGCCACCCAGTCTCTAAGTGGGTCTTGATTGGGTCTATCCAACAGCTTGTCACAACAACTGATGCTATTAGATTTATGACTTGAATAGTAGGGGTCTTCAAGACTTGGAAGTAGATACTTCTCGGATAGTTCTCGATTTCAGATGAGGCCAACTGGGACAAGGCATCTTCCGTAGTGTTCTCCACTCTTGGAACATGTTCAGCATACCATTCATCAAATTGAGTCAGTATCCCCTTTACGACTCTCAGGTACTTGGCCATAGTATCATCTTTGGCCTCAAACTCTCCATTAACTTGAGCAACTACAAGTCTTGATTTTCCATAGACCTTCAGGTTTTTGGCCCTCACGGCTCTAGCCAAGCCTAAGCCGGCTATCAACATTTTGTATTCTGCTTTGTTGTCGTAGTTGAAAAGTCCAACTTCAAAGCATACTCAATCATAAACCCATCAAGGCTTTGCAAGACTAGGCCTGCACTACTAGATTTTATTTTGGATGCTCCGTCAAAATAGAGAACCCAATACTCTTTCAGGGTCATTTCTTCATCCTTTTTCATCCTTCTCTCCTCCTTCTAGGGTTACTATCTTTTCCCCCTGACTTCTTGGTCGTTAATAGTGCATTCGACCATGAAGTTTGCTAAGTCCTGGGCCTTGATGGCTGTTCGAGGCTTGTACTTGATGTCGAATTCTCCTAACTCAATTTCCCACTTAATTAGCCTTTACCTGGCCTTCGGACTATGAAGAATTTTTTTTCAAGGGTTGGTCCGTCAGAACTTCGATCTTGTGAGCCTGGAAATATGGTCTCAGCATTATCGATGCTGTATTGAGACCAAGCGTGAACTTCTCTGTGGTGGAGTAATTTAACTCTGCTCCATGGAGCACCTTGCTTACATAGTCTACAGGTTTCTGGAGTTTCTGTTCTTCCCTGATGAGGACTGCACTCACGGCTTGCTCAGATACCGTTAGGTATAGGTAAAGTATGTCCTCTGGACTTGGTTTGGCCAACAATGGGGCTTCTGTCATATACTTATTTAGTTGTTCAAAGGCCTCTTGGCTCTCAGCTACCCACTTAAAATTATTTACCTTCTTAAGGTTTCGGAAAAAGGACATGCATTTGTCTCCAGACTTGGAGATGAACCTCCCTAGAGTTGCGATTCTTCCCGTCAGCCTTTGGACGTCCTTGATGGAGCGTGGTGACTCCATGTCTAGGATAGCTTTGATCTTGTCGGAATTGGCCTCTATTCCCCTCTTAGAGACCATATGACCCAAAAAAATTTCGGACCCAACACCAAAAGCACATTTGGCGAGGTTTGACATCATCTTGTGGTGTCTCAGCACTTCAAATCACTACTAGAAATAGTAGATACGACATCGGTGCTTAGACATCGGCATGTAATGCACCCGATGTTAAAATGCAGTTTAATATCGGCTTTATAAAAAGCGATGTTAAATATAAATAATGACATCGGTTTCACTTAGTAGCCGTTGTCTATGTTCAGAAATTAAAAAGGCCACCAATATGCTTTTAACTTTGACATCGGTTGATTTTGTTAACCGTTGTCTATGGCCTTTTTAAAAAAAATAAAAATTACTTGTCTTTTTTTTCCCAGTTTCAGTACACTTTCTTCCCCCCTTTAATTTTAACAAAAATTTCACTACCCTTATTCCCTCCCCCCCTTTTCCAAAATAACTCCCACGACCCTCATCTCTCCCCCGACCCTCATCTCTCTCGTCTCTCTCGTCTCTCTAACCTCTCATATCTCCCTCATCTCTCCCCTACTTCTCTCTTAGTCTTCTTACCTCTCATCTCATCTCTCATCTTCTCACCGTCTCTTCTCTCTTTTCGCTGAAACCCTAATTTTAGCCCCAATTCTAATTCAAGATTTGGAGCTTCAAATAGAGCAAATTAAACTTGAAATTGAGCATCCGGAGGTTGGAGTATCTGGAGGTAGACGCTTTGGGGCATCTGGAGGTTGGAGCATTGAGGTTTTGGAACATTGAAGAGCATCTGGAGGTATATTCTTCTTTTAATGCAGATGACTAGATAATTCAGGAAAGACCGCCATTATTTTGAAGCTTAATGGTGAAGACACAAGTGTTATTAGCCCTACTCTTGGCTTCAATATCAAGACTATTACTTATAGCAAGTATGTTGTTTTCTTTTTCTCTTAGACATTTTATCGAACATGTGGTGCGCATTGTTGTGATTTTGTAATGTAGGTAGTTTTTTGACTTGATTTGGTCTTTGTAGGTATGTGCTTAATATAGGGGATGTTGGTGAAAGAGATATGTCCTAAGTCCAATCATGTATGAGGATTTAGGAATAACTTTTTATGTAATCTATTTTGATTTCATTGATATTAATAAAAGACTTGTTTTATTTTTATTACGGGCTCTATCTATTTAAGTGTTTAAATAAGATATACCATAGTTTAGAGTAAAGCTTTTTATGGATTATGAGGAGATCATAATAGTGAGACCTAAAAGATGATAACTCTAAACTTAAATAGTTCCTGGTCATAGGATTACTAACTGGTAATTAAAAATCCGCAAATATCGGTACATACTATGCTTGCTTTATTATGAAGGATGTATGTTCTCATAGATATTTGTGTGGTGACACTATAGCTAGTATGTAGGTGTTTATTATAGAATAAGTTCACTGAACATGACTCGCACAGCTGAACAACTGATGCAGTTCACTCACGTGTCAGCAGTTGTTCACAAAGTGATAGTTGTACAAGTATCCTTAGACTTGAGGTCATCATAGTCATCTTGTGTACACTGAACTATGCTTTGGTTTAGTTCTTAGTCTCCAGGGACAATTATTAGGGCTCTACTGGGTATAGGAATTTGTATACGAAGATAGTGTATGATAAATAAAGGATCTACCCCTTCCAGTGAAGGAAGAGAATGTTCAAGGCTGATCCACTTATGCTAGTTCAGGAATCTCTGGCCAGAGTGAATGAAATTAGAAAGAAGTTTCTAATTTACATAGAACTGAGCATAGTAAATGGGAAAGCAAATGATTAAATTAGATAGGCTTGACACAAGATCCATGCCTTGTATTTAATCAGGATATTGGAGGGTAGAAGGAGTTAATTGTACGGTAACTATTCACTGAATAGGTTCTTGGTATTCTAAGCAGTGAATTCGTATTATCCGGTTAGTCGCGATATGCTGAGAAGTATCCCTCACGATGTAGAATAAATATGATTAATTGATTAATCATATTTAATAAATTAGAGAATTTATATAAATAATGATAAAATAGTTTTATTATTATTTATTTCTACTACCGACATAATATTGAACCTACAGGGTCACACCATAAAAGAGAATGATTTAATGGTGGAGGAATTAATTAATAATGGCTAATAATTATTTATTTATGAAATAAATAATTAATTGGAAAATTTAATAATTGATTAAATGAGATTTAATTGATTATAAATTAATTAAGAAAAGTTCTTAATATTATTAATTAAGAATTTAATTTTTGGAAATTAAATCAAGAGAGAGAATTATTTCTAAAGTGTTTAGAAAAAGGATTAATAATTAAAAGATGTTTTAATTATTAATGTGAATAATAAAGGGTTAATAATAATAATATTTTATGGGAAAATTTCAGCTAAAAATTTTGCCTATAAATATACTATTATAAATCCTATTTTTATCCTAACCCAAATTTTTTAGAAAAACCTAATTCTCTCCACCTCCTCCTCCTCCTTAGCATTGTTTTCTTGGTGGATACCGTTGGAGTGTTTCATGTTTGAGGAGCAGCTGCTAAGGATCTCCGATCGTTGCTTTTGGATCGCTATTAAAGGTTAGTAATCGATTCATATGTTTTAATCACGATTTATATGCTTTTATTTGGATTTTATATGTGTAAAAGTGTTTTACCATGCTTCCGCTGCGATTAAAATCCAACAATGGTATCAGAGAATAGGTTGTATGCATATAGATCTGTGGTAAAAATTTCAGAATATTATGTGCTTGTATGAATTAATTATGATTTTTACAAGTTATATAATGGTTTAATTATGACTGATGAGAAATCGTTTCTCAAAAAAATTTTGAATGTTGATCTGGGTTCTACAAGTGTTGTAGAACGTCTGGGTATTTTTCTTATAATTTTATGATGTATAGATTATTTATTATGAATTTTTGAAGTTGTTGCAATTAAGTTCGTAATTAAATAATCATATATATATATATATAAATTGTTAGTATGTATATAGATATCTGCTGTGTTGTCTGATGTTGTCTGATGGCACGGAAAGAGAAGATCAGCACGGCGATCGAGAAAGAATAAAAGGCGGCGGCGACTCACAGAAGGGGGGAGGACTGCGCGTCTGCCATGCGCGCGTGGGGCTCACGCGCTGGTGGGCCACGCGCGGCGCGTGTCAGACACGCGCTGGTCAACGGGTCTGACATCATGCTGACGTCATGCTGACGTCATCAGATGACGTCGTGCTGACGTCAGCACAGGGGTTTGGGCGCGTTGGGCGCGTGTGCGCGTGGGGCGCGTGGTCGAGATCCTTACACGCGCCTGACAGCGCGTGTGCGCCTCCACCTTCTCGGGGCGCGTGAGGGCGCGTGGTAGCTCAGAATTGGGCGTTTTTGGTGTCATTGGATTCGTCTTTTCGAGACGCTTCTAATGGTATATTATATGATATTTTAAGAAATTGTTTCAAACTGTTTATAGTTAACATAAGTGTTTTAAAGCTGTTTTTGACTATTTTTAATTGCTTTTAAATGCTTCATGTGATACATAGAGATGTATAATGCTTAGACCAATATGCTAGATGATGTAACATGCCTACCTTGATGTTTATTCATGTTTATATATGTGATATATGCTTAGTTTATCATGCGATGATAGATTTAGGTGAACTTAAATGAATATAAGGCGTTTGTTAGATAATCTAGTATAGTGAAATTGTTTCATAACCTTAATAATAATATTATGAATACAATCATGAGATTTTTGTGTTTATGAAACACGTAATTGAATATGAATTTTCAATATGAGAGAAAGGATGATTCTGTCAACAACAGATTTCTATCTGTAAGAAAGGGTTATTAAGTGACGCCTCTTGACAATGCTCCACCCGATCTGGGAATCATTTGATTATTGATTATTGATTTGAAATATTTAGTTTAAAAGGAAGAATCTCTTTATAATATGATTATGATTGTAACGTAATATAATCCCTCTAAAATTAAATAATATCAAGTAGTAATTGGCCAATGATACAATGGGCTTGTGTCGGTCATAGCCTTCCAACATGATAGAAAGTAGTTCTCATTTTTAAATCATTGTCGGTTCGTGCTACAGACGAGGGCTTTGATTTCGAAATAAGAAATACTTGTCTATTATATAGAGATGTGTACATTGAATTAGAATCTAAAGGTCGGTACGTGCCACAGCCGTGGGCCGTTGGAGACTGATTCAATTGTACGGAATATTGGGTTAGACTTAACTTAGAATATTGAGTTTGTCGTGCCACAGCCGTGACTCAAGTATTCAAGAGGCTAAAGTTTGATTAGGGAATAACATAAGATGTAATTGACAAGAGTTGTCTACCTATTGAACATTAAATGGCGGTTCATGCCACAGCCGAGGTTGTGTGATGGAATGTAGGATCCCTATTCCCACTAGCATTATGAATGCTTAATTTTTCACGTAGGGGGTTGAATAAATTAGATAAACTAGTGGGAGACACTTATGAATAAAGACCCGATTCATATAGTGTTTTTGAAATGAAATTGAATATTTGCTAAGTGTTGTTATGTGTTTATCATTTACAGATTTACGATATACATTATGTCTTCTGCACTATCACTCAGGAGCATACTAGATGCTCACAAGTTGACTGGTCCTAATTATGCTGACTGGCTTCAAAACTTGAGAATTGTTCTCAGGGTTGAGAAGCTGGAATATGTGCTTGACTCACCTAAGCCTACTGAACCTGCTAGCGATGCACATAATGATGAACATGTTGTGTATCGTAAGTGGACAGATGATGCAAATGTTGCTCAATGCATCATGCTAGCTTCCATGAACATTGAGCTACAGAAGCAACATGAGCATATGGATGCTCACACTATCCTAATGCATCTACAAGAGTTGTATGATGTGGCGGGGAGGACAGCTCGATATGAGATATCGAAGGAGCTGTTCAGTTGTAGGATGTCTGAGGGATCATCTGTGAATGACCATGTACTTAAGATTATCAATTTGATTGAACGTCTTGGACAACTTGGTTTTGCCATGGATGGGGAGCTGAGCCAAGACTTGGTCTTGCAATCGCTTCTGAGTTCGTTCTCGCAGTTTGTTGTGAACTTTCACATGAATAAGTTGGATGTCAGCCTGCCTGAACTCCACAACATGTTGAAGACTGCGGAATCGAATTTTCCCCCTAAGAAGAGTTCTGTTCTTCTAATTGGTGAAGGTTCCAATCCTAAGAAAATGAAGAGGAACCCTTCCAAGAAGAAGAAAGTAGGTGAAGAAAAGCCGGTTCCACCAAAAGCGGAAGACCCCAAAAGCAAAGTTGTTTGCTTTCACTGTAACAAGTTAGGGCACTGGAAGAGAAACTGCAAGGTTTACCTTGCAGAATTGAAGAAGAGGAAGGGTAGTAAGACTACCGCTTCTGATTCAGGCATGTTCATGATCGAAGTTAATATGTCACTAGGTCAAATTTCTACTTGGGTATTAGATACCGCTTGTGGTTCTCATATTTGCAATTCGTTGCAAGGACTAAAGGGAAGTAGGAATCTTGAAAAAGATGAGGTGATTCTACGTATGGGCAATGGAGCAAGGGTTGCGGCCATATCTGTAGGATCATTTAGTTTACATATGCCTACGGGCAAGACTATTATTTTGAATAATTGTTATTACGTTCCCTCGATTGTGAGGAATATTGTTTCTATCCCTATGTTGGATTTGGATGGTTTTTCATTTATTATTAAGAATAATGAATATTCTATCCTTAGAGATAATGTTCTTGATGGACGTGGAATTTTAAATAATGGTCTGTATGTATGTGACATAGAGCATGAGTTACTTCAGATTGAACAAACTAATAAAAGAAAACGAGATGATGAAAATCTGACCTATTTATGGCACTGTAGGCTAGGTCATATTAGTGAAAATAGACTTCGGACATTGCATAAGGAAGGGTTACTAGACCCCTTTGATTTTGAATCATATCCTACATGTGAGTCTTGTCTATTGGGTAAAATGACCAAATCTCCATTTAGTGGACATGGAGAGAGGGCTGCAGATTTGCTAGGATTGGTACACACAAATGTATGTGGACCAATGTCTACGCAAGCCATGGGTGGATTTTCATACTTCATTACTTTCATAGATGATAGATCTAGATTCAGATATGTGTATTTGATGAAACACAAGTCTGAAGCCTTTGAAAAGTTCAAGGAGTATAAGTATAAAGTGGAGAAACAAACCAAACACAGTATTATAACTCTTCGATGAGATCGAGGTGGTGAATACTTGAATGGAGAGTTTCTAGATTATCTCAAAGAAAATGGTATAGTCTCCCAGTGGACTTCTCCATATACTCCACAGTTGAATGGGGTATCTGAAAGGAGAAATCGAACTCTGTTAGACATGGTTCGGTCCATGATGAGCTATGCGAATCTTCCAGTATTCCTATGGGGTTACGCATTGAAACCTCAGCATATTTACTGAATAAGGTGCCTTCCAAATCTGTTCCTCAAACTCCATATGAGATATGTAAAGAAAGGAAACCGAGTCTTAAACACGTTAAGATTTGGGGATGTCCAGCTTATGTCAAGAAAGTTTACCCAGATAAGCTAGAATCTCGATCCGTAAAATGTAGTTTTGTGGGATATCCTAAAGAGACTTTAGGGTATTACTTTTACACCGATCATCGGGTGTTTGTCTCCAGACATGCTACCTTCTTGGAAAAGGAGTTTATCCTTGAAGGAAACAGTGGGAACAAAATTGAACTTGATGAAGTTCAAGAAGCACAAACTACTATGGATCAAGTGGAAACACCTGTTCAGACTGAACAACCTTCTGTGGAACAGTACGTTCGTAGGTCAGAGAGAGTGTCTCGCCAACCTGAGAGGTATTATGGCCTTGTCATTGAGAATGACAATGAGTTGTTAATCATTGATGATGACAACCCTGTGACCTATAATGAGGCTATGAGTAGTGTTGACTCAGAGAAATGGCAAAGTGCCATGAAATCCGAAATGGAATCTATGTATACGGTATACAAAAGAAAGATTAGAGCAGATGGCCAGGTGGAGACCTTTAAGGCCAGGCTTGTGGCAAAAGAATTTAAACAAAGGCAACGGATTGACTTTGATGAAACCTTTTACCTGTAGCCCTGTTAAAATCAGTTTGGATTTTGCTTGCGATTGCTGCTTACTACGATTAGGAAATCTGGCAAATGGCCAGATTGTTTTCTTTCCAAGGGAAATGAAAACCTAGTGTGTAAGCTGCTGCGAACCATATGTGGTTTAAAGCAAGCTTCTCGTAGATGGAACATCCATTTTAATGAGACAATCAAAGAGTTTGGTTTTATCAAAAACGTAGATGAACCATGTGTCTACAAAAGGGTCAGCGGGAGCGCGGTCAAATTTCTTGTATTGTACTGAAAGAGAGTTGATACAGATAACAACATAGCAGACCCACTCATAAAGCTACTTTCTGAAAGTCACTTTGATCGTCATAAAGACAGGATGGGTATTAGATACCAGAGTGATTGGCTTTAGTACAAGTGGGAGATTGAAAGAGATATGTCCTAAGTTCAATAATGTATGAGGATTTAGGAATAACTTTTTATATAATCTGTTTTGATTTCATTGATATTAATAAAAGACTTGTTTTGTTTTTATTACGGGCTCTATCTATTTAAGTGTTTAAATAAGATATACCATAGTTTAGAGTAAAGCTTTTTATAGATTATGATGAGATTATAATAGTGAGAACTAAAAGATGATAACTCTAAACTTAAATAGTTCCTGGTCATAGGATTACTAACTGGTAATTAAAAATCCGCAAAGATCGGTACATACTATGCTTGCTTCATTATGAAGGATGTCTGTTCTCATAGCTATTTGTGTGGTGACACTATAGCTAGTATGTAGGTGCTTATTATAGAATAAGTTCACTGAACATGACTCGCACAGCTGAACAACTGATGGAGTTCACTCACGTGTCAGCAGTTGTTCATAAAGTGATAGTTGTACAAGTATCCTTAGACTTGAGGTCATCATAGTCATCTTGTGTACACTGAACTATGCTTTGGTTTAGTTCTTAGTCTCCAGGGACAATTATTAGGGATCTACTGGGTATAGGAATTTGTACACGAAGATAGTGTATGATCAATAAAGGATCTACCCCTTCCAGTGAAGGAAGAGAATGTTCAAGGCTGATCCATTTATGCTAGTTCAGGAATCTCTGGCCAGAGTGAATGAAATTAGAAAGGAGTTTCTAATTTACATAGAACTGAGCATAGTAAATGGGAAAGCAAATGATTAAATTAGATAGGCTTGACACAAGATCCATGCCTTGTATTTAATCAGGACATTGGAGGGTAGAAGGAGTTAATTGTACGGTAACTATTCACTGAATAGGTTCTTGGTATTCTAAGCAGTGAATTCGTATTATCCGGATAGTCACGATATGCTGAGAAGTATCCCTCACGATGTAGAATAAATATGATTAATTGATTAATCATATTTAATAAATTAAAGAATTTATATAAATAATGATAAAATAGTTTTATTATTATTTATTTCTAGTACCGGCTTAATATTGAACCTACAGGGTCACACCATAAAAGAGAATGATTTAATGGTGGAGGAATTAATTAATAATGGCTAATAATTATTTATTTATGAAATAAATAATTAATTGGCAAATTTAATAATTGATTAAATGAGATTTAATTAATTATAAATTAATTAAGAAAAGTTCTTAATATTATTAATTAAGAATTTAATTTTTGAAAATTAAATCAAGAGAGAAAATTATTTCTAAAGTGTTTAGAAAAAGGATTAATAATTAAAAGATGTTTTAATTATTAATGTGAATAATAAAGGGTTAATAATAATAATATTTTATGGGAAAATTTTAGCTGAAAATTTTGCCTATAAATATACTATTATAAACCCTATTTTTATTCTAACCCAATTTTTTTAGAAAAACCTAATTCTCTCCACCTCCTCCTCCTTCTTAGCATCGTTTTCTTGGTGGATACCGGTGGAGTGCTTCACGTTTGAGGAGCAGCTGCTAAGGATCTCCGATCATTGCTTTTGGATCGCTATTAAAGGTTAGTAATCGATTCATATGTTTTAATCACGATTTATATGCTTTTATTTGGATTTTATATGTGTAAAAGTGTTTTACCATGCTTCCGCTGCGATTAAAATCCAACAGTTGGGGGGCAGAAGACTACAAGGTCTTACCGGAGGAATTATTTCGAGCAGACAGATGGGTTGGTTTGGGTTGTTGATAGTTCGTATCTTAGACGACTGGATAATTGTAAATTTGAACTTGATAATTTGTTAAAGGAAGAGGTATGCCTTGATTTTGAGCTTACTTGATAATTTAGAAGTATGAATTTCAGAACTTTGTGAGTTCTTGCTTGTTGTCGATGTTGGCGGAAATAAGGGTTGTGGTTTAA
Organism: Apium graveolens; assembly: GCF_009905375.1. Lineage (NCBI taxonomy): Eukaryota > Viridiplantae > Streptophyta > Magnoliopsida > Apiales > Apiaceae > Apium > Apium graveolens. Next base: position 154,660,100 of record NC_133648.1, on the reverse strand, counting down.
CTTGTTGCGAGTCTAGTAGTGGCCATTATCATTTTCTTTCTTTTCAGTGACTTTATACGCTCTCCCTTGCCCAATATAAATGCGTCATTCTCAAACTCATAATTGATGTTACTCCATTAGGTTTTCTAGAATTACTAGAAAAACTAAATATCTGGTAGATTTTGAAATAAAAATAAAATAAAATATCGCTGCTAGTGCATTGTAGGCCTTCTGCAATATTGACTTGTTAACTGAACATATAAGAAAATGTTCAGTTCTGAAATACAAGTGAAACTGGATAAAGTGATTTAAAATGTAGGTGGCATTTTATTCTTATCTGTAATGTTTCTGCAGGAAGATCTGTACTATCCCCACCCTCTGATACAGGATATACTTTGGGGAACTCTGCATAAGGTTGTGGAACCTTTCTTAATGAATTGGCCTGGAAAGAAGTTAAGAGAGAAGCCTCTTTGCACTGTTATGGGACACATACATTATGAGGATGAAAATACTCGGTATATATGTATTGGGCCTGTAAACAAGGTCAGTTTGCAATTCTTGATGGTGTTAATTTTTGATAATATATTCCTATGTATGCAGGGAAAAATCTGACAATTAATTTGTGATTATTTATTATAATTGTGTATCATTGTGTATTCTTTTTATATTATACTTTCTGGAAAGTTTGTAACATTAATTTTTATACTCTGTGACTAAACCTTCAAATTCAGTAGCTTTAAATTTTCACATATTTTTCAATAAAATTTGCATTTGTCAAATAAACAGGACATATAGATTTTTCTTCTGTTTGATACATAATTTTGCTTTCTACCTTTACAACAGAGACTATCAGGATCATCACTACTGATTTTGGAAAATAAGCAGGACATACAAGGTGGTCTTTCCCCAGATGAAATAGCTAAAGTAAGTGAGCTATTTTTGTTAATTAACTACAGAGGTTTACATTCCCTACCATTTCAAAGTATCATGTTTTGTGTGAATTGATAAATGAAAATTTATCCAAAAGAAAATTCTAAAAAAAGAAATTAGTATGTGATTCTTCCTGTAAGTATGTGATTCGTTTATTTTTATTTGTAGGATTCTAAAATCCTACATATTTACAGGAAGTAGATATGCTCCTTCCTGTAAATATGTGATTCGTTTATTTTTATATGTAGGATTCTAAAATCCTACATATTTACAGGAAGTAGATATGCTCCTTCGTGTAAATATGTGATTCGTTTATTTTTATTTGTTTTTTGAGTAACTCTTGCATGTTATTTTCAATATGCAGCTATTGATGCACCTGGAGGATTTCTTTTTGAGTGGCGGTCTGTCTTCTGGGACATTTTCATTGCAAGGACAAATGAGAAACATTCTGAGGTTATTGCTTCTTACATAGAGGTGCATATAAATTTTCAATTTATTGCTTGTGCTGCTCTCTTTTGCAGATTTATTATTCCATTTAATTTTCAGAAATAAAGTATATGGGAGATGGAAGCTCATTTTATATGATGCTTTTACTGTGTTAACTCCTAATTTTATATGATGCTTTCACTGTGTTAACTCCTAATTTGATATATAGCAAATTGATGACACTGGTTTTGCAAGGTCACCTAAATAAGAACTTTAGTGCACTCGAAAACTTTGGACCGAGAAATTATATGGAGCTCTATGTCGAGGAAGCTCTGAAATTATTTTTTCTGAGAACGGGGATGGTGCTTTCACATGTTTTTAAGATGCGTAGTTGATGCGTAGTACTAATTATTTGAGGATTGATCACTTTATCTAATTTCTTAGTAGTGCTATAGTACAAAATTTGGTGGAAAAAAAACCTACAAAATGATGTGGCATATGATATATGATATATAATATTTTAATTTGGTTGTTGATTTTAGTGCAGGGGCCATTCCAAATAATATGTACCACATATCAATCTTGTGAAAAATTTATATATAATTTTGTATATCTTGCATTATCCTTTTTTTGTGTCATGTTATATATTCTTAAAAAGTTACATACTTTTTAAAAAGTTCAGAAATGAATAAGATATCTCAATAACCTATCGACTAACTCATTCACTGATGTAAGCAGTCTTCAAGAAGCTTTAAGAGAAGTGATGTTTGAGCATGAAAGGTTCAAGAACATAATAGAGATGTACTTTAGGGTAAGTCTTCATCCCATTCCCGGTATTATTACATGTTTTAGCATAAATAATTCTAAACTTTATGATATATTGCAAATGAAAGTTTGGCATCCGCCTGCCTTCTGTATTTGACGACAACCCAGGGTTCGAGAATGAAGGAAGTACTGACTAGGAGTAGCTACAGCTGAAAGCAGTAATAAACCTGGTACTGTCATCAGTTATTGTATTTTGGAGTCTGTTTTTCATTCAAATAAATAAAAGTCCGGTAATCCGGAAGGATGTATTTGAACTTCTGTATGTTTCCATTTCTGCATTAAGCACATATTACATATATAATGTAATTTTTCTCATTAATATTGCTAGTCATCAAAAAGTAATTGACATTCAATTACTAGACGCATCTCCTGAACTACATCTATCAGAAAGAAGTGAGCTTATTATCTGTGTTTCCCTTTTAAACATCTGAACTCTGAAGCTTTGGCTGTCAATTACATGATTCTCAATTCCTTTGACAAAACTTTGTTGGTGCTAGAAAATAGCAATTTGATGACACTGGTTTTGCAGGGTCACCTAAATGAGAACTTTAGTGCACTGGAAAACTTTGGACAGAGTAATAATATGGAGTTCTATGTCGAGGAAGCTCTGAACTTATTTTTTGAGAGAACAGGGAATGTGCTCACAGAAATGGAGCAAGAACTGTGAGTTCTCTATATATAAGAATAATTGTCAAATTTTACTGTATTTAAAAACTTATATTTAAAATTTCTCTGACAGTGATAATATATTTTGATCTTTGGCAGAAAGAAAACTCCTCTTGATCTTCATTCAGTCTTAATATTAAATACTCAGCTCAAAAGTCACGGCATCTATACACATAACTATATGATGATTACTAGTCCAATATTAAATTTGCTTCAGTAGTTTAATTCCAGTCACTTTCCTTCTTGGATCATCAGTTTGGTCTGCTCGGTTTTTACACTGTCACTGTGGTACAATTCCTAAGATGGAGGGCGCGCGCACACACACACACTCACTGTTATAACATTTTAAGGGAAGAAGTCAAGCAGGCCGCCTACAACTGACAGTTTTGGCTGATACTTTGGCAATTACGCAACATCATGATGCAGTTAGTGGTACTTGCAAGCATTAGAGATGTTTATAATGTCGGATGTAATAACTAGGGAATTTGGATTTTATTATTTTTGGTTGGGATGTTTATTTTAGACTTAAATATATGTACGAATTGAGTTTATTGTAGTGAATGTTAAGAAATCTGCTATCAATTTATCTTTATGTTTCTGTTGGATGTTTTTGGATATTTTTTGTTGGGATGTTAGCATTGTTTGGTAGTTTTTTGTTGTAGATGCAATTGGTTCCCTGTGGCTGTAAATAGTACCAGGATGGAATGCAATTTACAGAACATTAGCATCATAATGATTAATGTAAATCGATGTAAAAAATGTACAAAAGACATCAGGTAAAATAATATTAAACGAAAAAGAACTAGAAAAATGATGTGAAATAGTCATTTGACATCGGTTCCGAAAAAAACTCAATGTATTTTAAGTCAAATAACATTGGTTAGAGAAATTGGCTGATGTTAAACAAAAAGATTTAACATCGGTTTCGTGAAGAACACCTGTGTCTTATCCATCATTTCACATCGGGGGGCTAATATAACTGATGTCTGATCAAACATTTCATATCGGGCAACTAATTTAACCGATGTCTGATCTAGCATTTTACATCAGTTTGTTCAAAAGAATTTTAATAAATGGCTTTTAGAGCTTGCAGATTTCATGTTTTAATGGATAAATACCTCATAATATACTCATATTCACCTATAAATACTGTAATATAAGCTGAAATTTATTGCAAAGACATCACATTTAATCTTAAAACCGATGTATAGCACTGTAATAAACATCGGCTGTTAACCGATGTCAAAGGCTGATGACATTTAACATCACATGCGAAGACATCAGTTCAGATTTTTTTAACATCGGTTTCGAACTGATGTCTGATCCCATATTTCTAGTAGTGGAAATATGGTCTCAGCTTCATCGATGTTGTATTGAGACCAAGCGTGAACTTCTCTGTGGTGGAGTAATTTAACTCTGCTCCATAGAGCACCTTGCTTACATAGTATACAGGTTTCTGGAGTTTCTGTTCTTCCCTGATGAGGACCGCACTCATGGCTTGCTCAGATACTGCTAGGTACAGGTAAAGTATGTCCTCTGAACTTGGTTTGGCCAACAACGGGGCTTCAGTCATATACTTATTTAGTTGTTCAAAGGCCTCTTGGCTCTCAGCTGTCCACTTAAATTTCTTCACCTTCTTAAGGGTTCCGAAAAAGGACATGCATTTGTCTCCAGACTTGGAGATGAACCTCCCTAGAGCTGCGATTCTTCCCGTCAGCCTTTGGACGTACTTGATGGAGCGTGGTGACTCCATGTCTAGGATAGCTTTGATCTTGTCGGGACTGGCCTCTATTCCCCTCTTAGAGACCATGTGACCCAAAAAAATTTCAGACCCAACACCAAAAGCACATTTGGAGACGTTTGACATCATCTTGTGGTGTCTCAGCACTTCAAATGCCTCTCTGAGGTGACTAATATGATCGTCCTTGCTTAAGATTTTCATTAACATGTCATCAACATAGACCTCCATGGTCTTCCCAATTAGATGGGCAAATATCTTATTTACCAATCATTGATAAGTAGCTCATGCATTCTTAAGTACAAAATCCATAACAATATAACAAAATACATCAAAGGCAGTTATGAAAGATACCTTGGAGGTGTCATCTTTGTGCATTTTAATCTGATTGTAACCGCTGATGTGATCCATAAAACTTAGCATCTCGTGTCCAGCAGTGGCATCGATCAAGGTATCAATCCTTGGTAGGGGATAACAGTCCTTGGGAAAAGCATCATTCAAGTCAGTAAAGTTGATGCACATCCTCCACTTCCCATTGGCCTTCTTAACCATTACGGGGTTGGCCAATCACTCAGGATATTGCACTTCCTCAATGAATTAAAAGCTTCTCGACCTCCTGCTTAATGGCTTCCACCCTATCAGGGGCATAAGTTCTCTTCTTTTGCTTTACAGCCTTCCGAGTCAGATCGATAATTAACCTATGAGTTATAAGGTTCGGGTCAATCCCAGGCATATCAGCTGTTGTCCAAGAAAACACATCACTGTTCTACTGTACAAAAGTTGCCAACTGGCCTTTCAAGGGCTTGTCTAGAGATGCCCTAATAAACGTGACCTTCTCGGGTCTAAGGAGTCTAGGGGAATTGGGACCAAGTCCTCTGCTGGCTTCCCTCACAGATCGTCATTCTCTCGGACATCCATGTCTTCTATGGGGAGGACCTGCTCCACAGTTCTATCGGGCCTAAGTGCTGTAACATAGCAACTACGGAACATTTTCTGATCTCCTTTCGCTTCTCCAACACCATTCCTAGTTGGGAACTTAAGTACCATGTGGTAGGTTGAGGGCACGGCTTTAAACGCATAGATCCTTATTCCACCCATAATAGTAAGTAGAGGATAACTTAACAAGTTGAAAGTTCAACATCTATGTGGCCTCCCTGGGCTCTTTCCCGATAGTCACGGGAAGATGTATTGTTCCTTCGACTTCGCATTCCACGTGGTTAAACAAGTAGATGGGTGCATCAAATACAGTTAATTGAGAATCATTGTATCTCATTCTTATGAATGTGTCATGGAACAGAATATCCACGGAAGCTCCATTGTCTACTAGGACCCTCATAACAGGATAATTTCCAATTGCCGGTATGATAAACAGGGGATCATCCTTAGGAAATTTCAAACCTCCAAGGTCTGGGTCACCAAATTCAAGCATCATCTCTCACTTAGAACACTTAGATGGCTCTCCAACTATGCTCATTATTTCTCTCGCATAAGCTTTTTTAGAGTTCCTTGTAGTACCAGCTGCTGTAGGACCTCCTGAGATCATATTGATTACTAGCCCTCAGGGCTGTGGGTTGTGATCTCTATCGTTACCCCTTCGATCGTCATCTCTTTGGTCATTGTCTCTTTTTTGGCCTCCAACCTCTTCACCCTTAGTGAAACGTCCGAATTTTCCCCTCTGTATCAAATAATCGATCTCATCCTTAATCTGTCTACAATCGCCAGTATCATGACCAACATCTTTATGGAACCTACAGTATCGACTCTTGTCTCTTTTCTCGGGGTCTCCCCTTAATGGCTTCGGCCATTTGAACTCTTTATCCTTCTCAATTTCTATAAGAATTTGTCTCCATGGAGGGTTAAACCTCGCATATTCAGTGAACCTTGGTTGCTGATTCTTCTTAGAAGAGGAGTCAGAGCTTTTTCCAGTCCCTGGATACTTGTCCTTGGCATCGTACTGCTGATCCATTTTTCGCTTCTTGTTTCCAGTTGGTTCTTATTCACATTCGTCTTCGACATACTTTCCTCTACCTTGATATACTTTTCGGCCCTATCCTGGAGCTGCAGCATGCTTTCAAGAGGGCGTTTAGCCAGGGACATCTTAAAGAACTCGTCTCTAGTTCCTTGCTGTAGGGCTATCATAGCTACCTTATCGTCAAGATCAGGGACCTCCAAAGCCTCCTTCGTGAATCGGTTCAGGTAGTCTCTTAGGGACTCCTTTGCTCCTTGGACTATGCCCATGAGGGAAGAGGAACTCTTCTCGTGTACTCTGCCACTAATAAACTACTTGATAAAAGCTTGACTCAAGTCTTTAAAGGATCCAATAGAATTTGGGGGCATAAAGCTATACCAACTTTGAGCCATACCCGATAGGGTTTGAGGAAAGGCCCGACACTTAATAGCGTCGTTCATGGGCTGTAGCAACAGGGTGTCAGAGAACGTCCTGGCATGATTAGCAGGGTCTCTAGTACCATCGTATGCTTTAATGGTGGGCATCTTGAACGTTCTTGAGATGCAGACATTCATTATCTCGTCAGTGAATGGTGGGTTTGGATCATCAGGATCTCTTAGGGGCATAAGATCACTTGGATACGACCTTGGGGCAACAACCCTTGTTAAAATTGGACCATCCAGGTCTATGATTGGAGGAAGGTCTCTCCGCCTCGGAGCAAGTGGGGGTCTTGGGGTCAGGTGCGTCTCTAGGTTGCGCTTCAACCTTTAGATCTCAGCTTCATGAGCCTTGATCCTCTCTTGGACATCTTAGAGATTTGTCCCTTGAGTGCTCCTGGGGCATTGGTTAGTACCAGGCACCGACTCTTTACCAGCACGCCTTCTTCTCGGAGCAACATCGTCATTCGATGATTCGAAGTCTCTATTAGTATAAGGTCAATAAAATTTGTGATCCTCCGGAATAAGAGCCAAGCCACGTATGTATTGGGGCGTCCGCCCTTGTGCTTTACTCCTATTAGAGTTTCCACTTCCTCCAGCTTCGGGGTATAGATGCATCCCGTAAGAGGGGGTTAGTGGTCACGATCGGCGAGTACTCATACCCAAAGGTTGAGAGTTTACGGGTGCATATAGCTGCTGAAATTGTGGATTCATCCCTTGAGGAGTCGGAGAATTCGTCCCTTGTGGCTGAGCCTCAGTTGCCCCTACCAGGGTTCTTCCTTGGGCGAAGGCATAGTTGAGTGTAGTGGTACTTCCACCACTGATGTGATTGTTCGCGATGGGACAGGAGTGTCTATTCCACTATTGTTTCTGATCCGTGTATTCACCATGGTTTTTGTAGTATTTCCACAGACTACGTCAAATATTGTAGAATAAAAACTAGAGTGTGCTGGTATTTAATGATAGGATTTGTGAGCTTCGAACTTTAATGGCTGTTCTCGCGTTCGGGTCTATCGGTCCTTACAAGATCCCTACGTATCTCTGTGTAGTAGAGAATCAAGCCAAAAAACTTAGCTCTAGGTTGAGTGGTAGAGCCCTTTATATAGAGGTGAGTCTAGGGTTAGACTTGTGTTGGGAGATTTGGTGGACAAGTCTCCAACTTAAATGGTTATTAGGAGTCCTATAAGGGAGGGAACTCCAGAACCTTCTTTTTAGAACTTTGAGTCCGTTTAGGCCACATATCTCTGCTCTTCCAGCCGTATTGGGCCTAGCCCGCGAACAGCATGTGTTCTTGGACCTTGACAACCTCTACTGGTGGGCCTTGTCTACATGGGCCGTCTTGAGTCTGCTACGAGCTCGGATCAGACAGGTCTATACAGGATTTCGGACAATTAGCTCAAGTGTAATTAATGCGACATTTAATGTGTCTTTAGGATGTATTTTCTATCCATATCAATATTAGTTGTAATTTTTTTCATAAGAAATGTGTGTTTTTATTTGCATTATACTGTGGTCGTACATTTCAATTTAATTACTGCACATACAATTCATTTTGAGACAAAATACGTTAATTTCGTCACCAATTTATAAATGAAGATATTTGATCAATCAATCAATTAAAAGGTAATATGAATATACCGTTAACAACTATAATTAAAATAACCTCAATTCACTTCACGTAATATGGAGCATGCATGTGCATTGCACGGGGGTTATGGGGCTAGTTTCATCACAGTGGCTTAAAATTCGTGCAATGTACGCATCTTATTAATAACTAATAATTTTTTATGTATATTTTGAGAAATTATGAATACTACCCTCCTGGTATTGACGTTTCCGAATGGTACCATTTGACATTTATGACTTCTAGGTCGTACCATTGTATATATGGATTGATCCATCTAATACCACTCTATCCAACAAATGTTAATCGAATGTTATAAAATTATGCATTATACCATTATATAATCGACTTTTTTCATTTGGTACCATTAAATATTTTTTATTTCTATGTGGTACCATTAAATATTTTTTAATTTTGTGTGGTACTATTTTTCTTACTAAAATCATATAATTTTGCATAATTTTCACAAATAATCTGTATATTTCCCTTATTAATTAATTAATCCTATTAATATTAGTATTTTATATCCCTAATTCTTGTTTTTTTATTTAAATTATCATGTTTTATTTACTCGAATTATAGTTAGTACAAAATATGAAAATATTAGAAAAAATATAAATAAATACTTATAAATTCTTGAATTAGTTTAAATTAGGTAAAATGATGTTATTTCTTTAATCACCATAATGTTTTTGTACTTATTATTTTTTATTTATTCAAATTTTTAATAGTAGAAATTTATATATTTTTTTAAAAAAACAGAGAAAAAATATTACTAATAGTACCATTGTACAATTAATTTTTCAAATTGGTACCCTTAAAAATAATGTTTGGCTTACAGATGACTAACGCGATAACTAACAGAGTGGAATTAAGTGAATTAAATAATAAAACAATGGTATCACTTAGAATTCAAAAATGTTAAATGATACCGTTCAGAAAAACCAATATCAAGAGAGTACAATTCATAATTTCTCTTATATTTTTAATAAATACTCCCTAAAAAAAGTTCATACTTAATATAAATTTAATGAAATTCAAATATACATCAGAAAATTTAAGTTTTAAAAAGAATAATACATTAATAATTAATTATCATATATTTATAATTTACTTTAAGTATATTTAATATCTAAATAAAATCAATAAAATATGTTTAATGTACTAACTAATACACGTTGTTGGAAGAATTTCAAACATGAGATTACATAATAATTTTAATAATATCGGCAAAATTCGAATATGAGACTACATAATTATTTTAATAATCTTGAGGAATCTTTACTGGGTTGAGTATAGGTAGTTGCAAGGATTCCAAACCTTAACTAACTTTATTGTTTAATTATATTAAATGTTTTTGGTGGGGCTGGAACAGGTGTTTACACTAAATTTAAAATTAAATCTCAAGGACTTGATTTGAAAGATGTAAGATAACCACAAATATGTTTAGTATAGACGAGGCCTTTGAACTTATCCGTACATGTGCCTGTGTGTTCCGTGTTCTGCGAAAAGTAACTCAAAACAACAAATGTTAATGTTGACATATGTTTATTCATTATAAACGGTGATTATGTTGTTGCAGAAAAATCGGAAACTTAGATATGTAGCAGTCCCTAGACAACAGCAACTGAATGATGATTCAAACTAGAAATGCATCAAAAATAGCGACATCTGCAACATTCTATGCAGACCCGGAAAATTAGGACATATGTGAAGCCAGAATGCAACAGTTCCCTTGCCTCTATAATGCACACATGTTAGATAACTAGTGCTCCATTTTCTTTCACATTTTTGCTTGCTGCTGATTCTTCAAACACTCTTTTCTTCCCCAATCTTTTGTTTTATTTCCTCCTCGACCTTGACTTTCTCTTTTTCCTTGGCCTTGAGTTTCTCTTCCTCCTTGGATATAGCTACTGCAACTTTTGCATCCTCCATAGAACTTATCAAACAGTTTAAGCAACTCTCCCCATCCTCTTCAGCAGACTTAGGCATCAAGTTCTCGGCAACATCAGCAGGAGTCATTTGGAATAGAATTGAGGCAAAAGAATGAAGGATAAGGTTGTGGGCTGCAATGTACAAAGGGAGGACGCGCCCTCTGCACAGATGACGCGTTTAACCTATAGTGGATTGTGTGAGTTGAATTGTTTGAATCTAAGGTTGCCATGTCAAGGGAACTAGGACGCGTCCGGAACTGAGGGCGCGCCTTGCTTCGATAAAATTGACAAGATTGGTTAACCACATGATAAGGTTGCAATTCAGAGGAATTGTGTGCATTTCACACATAGAGGACGCGTCATGTCCTTGGGGAATGCATACTCTTGGATAGTTGGGCTTGTCCTCGCCTAGGACAAGGCAAACAGGGATACCTTAAGGACAAGGCAAGCATGGAAAGTGGAATGGAGATTGTATTTACTAATATATTTGTTGCAGATATTCTTTTAAGAATTCCCTTTTTAAGACGGTCAAGGAGGGGGATTTCTGTGAAAAGCTTGAAGACCTCCAGGGGTATGCCTGATGACTGAAGGCCTCCTCCTGTATTCAACGGGTGTCCTCGTTGGGGATGCGGGCTTAACTTTGGTGTGTGCTTTGGAAACTCTGTTCTTGTATTCAACAGGTGTCCTCGTTTGAGAACTTTGGAGTCATCCTGCACTCTGCACCCAAGAGCTTGGGATCACCTGTCCTGCTATTTGGTGGGTTATCCTCATTCGGGGGACAGGGACGCGTCCAACATTTGGGGTGAACCATGGCTATACCTGCGTTCGTAAATCAAGGGAAATAGCTGTAGCGGAGTGTTATCCTTGCGCAGGGAGATGCACTATCCGTGAAGTGCTACGATTATGGACGAGCCTTGGGCCTTTGCGGTTGAGCCTTATAGTTGGACATTCCTAAAGCTAGTGGAAGATGGATTCTTGAAGGACTTCTAGCGGGCCTAGGAATGAGAAGTCTACGCCCATTAGATATTTTGTTCCCTAAGAACTACGTCAGGTTTGATCCCTATATAAAGGGTATGTAGGCACATTGAGAGGGGTAAGAAGCTGAGAGCTGAAAAGGAGCTGCCACTTGCCCTAATCAATCTCAGTCACCAATTAACAAACAACCACGACACACCGCTTGATTTTCTGTCAAAAACCACCGTCATAGATCTTGATTCCGGCGAGAAATCTCAAAATTTATTGTTACCAGATTCCTCCATCAACAAATTGGCGCTAAAAGGAGGGGACATTGATTAAGATTATAGTATTGGAAGGAAGAGATATCTGACAATCATGATGGAAGTTCTTACGATGGAAGTGATAGCATATCTGAAGGAGAAGGTGAGGGAGGCTACACTCGCCATGAACCCTACGTGCCCCGAAACATATTGGATCCTCCATGAGCTCCAGATGTGGGAGGAACGCCACCAGTTCTCATCAGCAATGCTGATATCTTGGAGCAGCTGTATTGAATGGGGGACACTCTGAACAATTTTAAGCCTAGGCTGAGCACGGTGGAGCGTCGCAAAACAAGGAGGGGTCGTCCTTTTCCCCGTCATGGCCACGTCGTGGGAAAAGCTCCCATGGTTGAAGGAGATACCCAGGATGTTCGCGGCCAGACCAATGGAGGAAACTTGCGAATCACTCCATGGCGCTTGGAATACTCTGATGACGTCGAGCCTATTGTGGAGCTTATCAACGAGGATACTGATGGAAGAGAGAGGCCTTGTATCGACAATCAGATTGTCCCATATGCATAAGTCTGGACGTACGGTGGATGAGCGTCGCTGTTTGGAGAAACTAAGATGAGGAAAGAAGAGATTTTTTTAACCCTGAAGAGGAGACTTGGCATAAGCTTGGAAGATGATGATTTGAGGATGTTTCTGCTGGAATGGAAAAAGGAAGGAAACGGTGGAGAAGCGAGGCCCCGTGATACAACGCGTGTGCCCCCTACATATCTAAGAGATGATAGGGTGTGGCACCGCGAACCCGAGCGTGCCCCTCACGTGGAAGGTTTGAAAATTATGGTCGAGGCTATCAAAGGAATGGACGGGCAAAGATAGGATACCAGCATAGAAGGGCGCCATATAATTGAAGACGAGAAGGCACACCCTGAACTGAAGAAACCCCTGTCATTGTCCTTGTAGCTTCTCACAGTGCTATGGGAAAGGGATCCAAGATGCGTCCTCATGAACGGGACGATGTCCGAATTCAAGAAAGGTTGTAAAACAACAATGAGATACTGAGATGCGGCCAGGAGGAACCTCATGCATAAGGGAATGTTCAAAATCAATATGGTAATATACCACAGCCGCAGCCTCAGGGCGAGGGGCAGGAAGATCCACCGGTACACCCGGGGGTAACCAAGGGGAACAACAACAAGTTGTGGGGAAACCCTAACAACTCAATTTTCAAACCATTTCCGTAGTAAGAACATTCAATATGGATGATCTCCAGAGGCTGCTCAACCATCTTGAATAGGGTAGAGTTATGGCAACTGCGCAAGCCCCATCACTTTTCTCTGCTGTTATAAAGGAAGCACAGCTACCTGTTGGATACAGGAACATGACCAATGACTTGCGCTTTCATGGAAACTCCGACCCCGTGGAATTCTTGGGACGCTTCAATATTGAGATGGATGTATATCAGGTACCTGACTTAGCACAGTGCCATCTTTTGGCGGCTACTTTGAGAGAAGGTGCTCAACAGTGGTTCCAAAAACTTGGCCCGGGGATTATCACATTATGGGAAAAAATGTAAACCTTTTTTTGACTCAGTTCCATGCTACGGTGAAGTATACGCCTCCTGTTACCATACTGGCCAATGTGAAACAGAAGGAAGGGGAAATTTTGACCTCATATTTCAAAAGGTTCAATACAGAGTCTACCTTGGTGAGAGGAGCAACTGACGAAATACTGAAAATACTTTTTATAGTTGGTCTGCACGTAGGAACAGATTTCTGGAAACATTTGCAAGGACAAGAACCTGTGTCGTTAGCAGACGTACTTGCGCAGGCTGAGTCTTTTAAAGCAACTGAGCAATCGCTTTTCGAGAAAAAGAAAAATGATAATACTAATAACTCAAAGGGGCGAACTAAGATGCGAGATAGGTCTGCGAGTCCAGAGTATTGGCAGAATGCTCGAAGTTCTAATAGGGTGAATGCCATGAACGTATGGCGATAGTGGAGTCTTCCGTTGAATTATGAAAAGAGAGTGAGTAATTATAATCCTTGGCGACATCCACTGATCATATCTTTGAAGTAAACAAAGACAAAGGAATCTTCAAGAAACCAGACCGCCTGACCTCGTGGTATAGTAGAGACAAGAAAAAATATTGCGAGTACCATGAGACTACTAGTCACGGTACCCACGAATGTCATCACTTAAAAGATGAGATTGAAGAATTGATCAAGGCTGGGTATCTAGAAGAGTGGATTTATAAGGTGAAGCGACGTAAAGGAAATGACGATAAGGGGAAAGATGTAAGGCATCCCCCCACAAGCAGACATTGATTAGAAGCCATCCGAGGTTAAGTTCCAAAGAGCTGGGAGTATTAGGGTAATTTTCAGAGGAAATCCCTTTATTGGTGATAGTAATCGGGCATTGGAGAGAAATGCTAGAGAGGCACGACACCTACCACTCACCAACATTCATAGCTTTGAGGATAGACCTCCGAAAATATTGAAAGAGGAATCTGCTGATATTACATTCAGGTAAAGAGAGTCAAGATGGGTACATCATCCTCCTAACGGCGCGTTGGTAATAACTATGCTCATTGGGACGATGAACGCACATCGGGTCTTCTTGGACAACGGAAGCTCTACGAACAACTTGTATTACAGCACGTACAAGAAGTTGGGTTTCCCAGATAGTGACAAGAATTTTGAGGATGCACATGTCTACGGCTTCATTGGAGAAGAAGTAAGAGTCATGGGTTCAATTAGACTTCCTATCACACTCCGGGAAGGAGCTCTTTTAGTTACTCAGATGATAGACTTCAAAGTGCTGGATCAGGAGTCCGTGCATAATGTGTTGGTGGGCAGACCTTGGTTGCGAGCGTTCAGAGTGATAAACTCGATACATCACTTGATGAGAAAATTTCTGACGCCTAACGGAGTGGGCGGTCTGAGGGGGTCGCAATACGAATTACGTGACTTCTATCACAAGGCTGTTAAGGAATTTCACATGAGAAGATATGAAGGAAAGGGTCTTCCCGTTGAAGATGCGACGGGCATTCATATGAAAGAAAATGGAGAGGTTCACGCCCATTATTTTGTGGAGGATCCAAAGAAAGAAGAAACTCGTATAACCAACACTCCTACTTTGAATCATTATTGGGAAATGTTTCGAGGATTTGTAGTGTGGAGGAAGTCATGGTGAATCATGAAAGAGATGTTGTGTAGAAGGAAATTAATTGGAGAAAAGTTGGAAGGAAGGAGTTAGATTTTGGAAAGCCTAAAAAGTAACCCTAAGGTAGATGCTCCCCAAAGACAGGACGCGCCCTTGGAGAGTGAAAATAAACGTGAGGTTGAGGCTCCTCAAATGAAAGACGCTCCCTCCATGTTTACAACATCAAAGAATAATGTTCCTCCCACTGAGGACACGTCCTCCACACCTGCTATGCATGAAACTGTGCCTTGTCCTGAGGTGGATGCTCCTGGCTGTAAGGACGCGCCCTCAACTGCAAGAATGAAAGTGGAAGACCCTTGGGACTTTGATTTCGATCTGGATCCTAGGATCCCTATGCCTTCTGAGAAAATGGGGTCGGCTGAAGACACAATATCTGTTCCAATAGATATAGTTGATCCAAGCAAGATTTTGAAAGTGGGATCTCAGTTAAGTTATGAGATGAGAGAAAAGCTCACTCGTTTTTTGATTAAAAATCTCGACGTCTTTGTATGGAGTCATGCAGACATGGTTGTGATCAACCCGGGGGTAATGTGTCATCGATTGAACATCTTCCCTAACTGCATGGGCGTACGACAAAAGTGTTGCCCGGTGAGCGGAGAAAGGGCAATATCATTAATGGAGGAGGCAGATCGACTGTTGGAAGTTGGGTTAATTAAGGAATCTTTCTACCTGAGTGACTCGCAAATCCGGTGCTTATAAAAAAACCAAATAGGAAGTGGAGGATGTGTATAGATTTCACGGATTTTAATAAAACCTTCCCGAAGGATAGCTTTCCACTACCACGAATTGATCAGTTGGTCGACGCGACGGCAGAGTATGCCTTGTTAAGCTTCATGGATGCATACTCTGGTTATAATCAAATTCCAATGTACCGCCCCGGTCAGGAACATACATCCTTCATCACTGATAGAGGGTTATATTGTTATATGGGGTTGCCATTTGGATTGATCAACGCAGGCGAGACTTACCAACAGTTGGTGAACATAATGTTCAAAAATCAGATTGGAAGGACCATGGAGGTATATGTAATTGACATGTTGGTTAAATCAAAGAAGGAGAATGATCATATCAGGCATCTGATGGAGATGTTTAACATTCTGAGGAGGTTTTGCATGAAGCTGAATCCGCAGAAGTGCGGATTCGGTGTTAAGTCAGGAAAGTTTCTTAGGTTCATTGTCAATCATCGGGGAATTGCAGCTAACCCTGTGAAGATCAAAGCACTGCTAGACATGAAGTCTCCCATAAGTGTAAAGCAGGTGCAAAGCTTAACCAGAGGAATCGCTGCATTGAATCGATTTATCTCTAAATCATCCAACAGATGTAAGGAATTCTTTTAGGTGATTAAAGTGGCATGGAGAGACTTTACATGGACGCCAGAATGTTAGGAAGCTTTCAGGAGGATCAAGGAGCAATTGGGGAATCCCCCAATGTTGTTAAAACCATTGGATGGAGAGTTTCTAATCTTATACCTTGCAGTTTTAGAGTATTCAATCAGCATAATATTGGTGAGAGAATAGGATGCGCAGCAGTCACCAGTGTATTATTTGAGTAAGCGGCTGCATGATGCTGAGACTCGCTATACCATCATGGAAAAGTTGGTTTATTCCTTAATTCTCGCATCAAGGAAGCTGCGCTCATATTTCCAAGCTCATAGAATTGAAGTCCACATGACATATCCTCTGCGGAAAGTCCTCCACAAATCAGAGTCATCGGGGAGGATGTTGAAATGGGCTATGAAACTGGGACAGTTTGACTTGGAATACATGCCTCGCACAACAATCAAAGGGCAAGCCCTAGCTAATTTCCTACTAGAATTTGATTCTGAAAGTGATGGTAAGGCTCTGGTGGCGATGCATCTGTCTCCTCTTGAAGAGGTTTTAGAAGAGTTTGCACATCCATGGTAGATTTTGCATGTAGATGGAGCAGTTAACAATGGAGGAGCAGGCGCGGGCATAGTTCTCGTATCTCTGGAGGGTCATCATGTGATCAGCGTGATTCACTTTAAGTTCTATGCTACGAATAATAATGCGGAATATGAAGCATTGATTAATGGCCTAAAGATCACTTTGGAGATGGGAGTGCAGAATATGATTGCAAAGAGTTATTCAGAGTTGGTGGTGAACCAAGTGAATGGGGGGTTTCAAGTTCGAGGACCGCGAACGAAATTGTATTTGAGGTACGCGCAGCTCCTGATCGGAAGGTTCAAAGAGGTTAAGATATAATGTGTACCGCAGGAAAAGAACATCAATGTGGATGCTATGGAAAAAATGGGGTCCCAGCAGGAAGCCGTGTTGTTGGGATCTATATCCTTAGAAATCGAGGAGATTCATAGCATCCCAGAAGTAGAGGTGATGCAGGTAGATGAGGCTCCCAAAGAAACATGGATGACACATATTATTGCCTATATTTACAAGGGAACACTCCCTGAGGATAAGTTCAAGGCTCGACAGCTCCGCTACCAGGCTGCGAGGTATGTGGTGTATGATGAAGTTTTATATAAGAGAGGCTTCAATTAGCCGTTGCTCAGATATGTTGATAATGAAGTACATTTTGAGTGAAGTGCATGAAAGAATTTGTGGTAATCACTCGGGGGGTAACTCGTTGGCGATAAAGGTTCTACGTCAAGGCTATTACTGGCCCACGATGAAGGAGGATGCTACAAACTTCGTTAGAGCGTGCGATCGCTGCCAACGCTTTGCAAATTACTCATCTATGCCAGCGAAGCTCTTGACACCTATTGTGAGTCCATGGCCATTTTCCATGGGGAATCGATCGTATTGGAGAATTATCGAAAGCTAAAGGAGATGTCAAGTATGCGGTAATTGCAGTTGACTATTTTACTAAGTGGGTAGAGGCTATGCCATTGGAAACTATCATTGCGAAGAAAATCAAGGACTTTGTGTTCAACTTCATTGTATGCTGATTTGGAATCCCTTACAAACTTGTCTATGATAACGAAAAGCGGTTTGATAGTAAGGAGTTGCGACAGTTGTGTGAGGATTTGAAGATCAAGAAGGAATCTGCAGCAGTCTATCATCCTCAGAGCAATGGACAGACAGAGGCTGTCAATAAAATAATAAAGCATACCCTCAAGACCAAGTTGTATGAACATAAAGGGAATTGGCCCAAGGAACTCCCAAAGGTGTTATGGTCTTATAACACTACTCCAAGGTCTACTACGGGAGAATCTCCGTTTATGCTCACTTACGGGTATGAGGCTATGGTTCTCGTGGAAGTTGGTTCAGGATCGCTTCGTAGAGATTGTTACGTGGAGGAGGATGCAGAAGTTAACCAGAGACTTCACTTTGATATTTTTGAAGAAACAAGAGAAAATTCCCAGTTAAGGCTTGCGGAATATCAGCAGGGTGCTGCAAGGTACTACAACAAGAAAGTAAATGGACAGCTGCTAAGGGTAGGAGATCTGCTGCTTAGGAAGGTGATGCCAAACACAAAGAATCCCTATCATGGAGTGTTTGGAGCTAATTGGAAAGGACCATACAAGATAAAAGCAATCTTGTGGAAGGGGACCTATCACCTTGAAGATTTGGAGGGGAAGTTAGTTCCGCGAGCATGGAATGCGGAGCATCTCCGAAAGTATTATCAGTAAGGAACGGCTATGGCCCCTTATATATATTATGTTTTACATTTTTTTGATACAAGTAGGACTGTGCCCGGATCGTAGACTAGAAGCAATAAAATTCCTCCTAGCCTAGGGGGTAGTGCATGTACTATCCACCTGAGAACTAGTTGAAGGATCATATTTTTGAATAAAATTACCCACAGAGCATACTAGCCACGAGACAGGTGCACTATTGACACTGGAGTGCATTATTAATAAAGACTGAAATTTTTTTCAAAAAAATTGTCAATTATTGTTTGGTTAATTTTATTGCAGAATAAAGTAAAAGACGCGTCCTAATGAAAAGACGCGTCCTAGAAACAAGGTTATATAATGATTTGCATGAAAAGCATGAGGACGCGCCCACATAGTCCTCACAATGTTTTTGTTACTCTTGAATTAAATTAGGAAGGTGGATGTACCTCCACAATGTTAAGAGGTTAAACAGACAAGTGACTTATATATGAGGAAAGCCTAGGAATACTTAGATGCGTTGGTAACAAAGACACGTCCTGAAAGCAGAATTATATAGTGACTTACATAAAAAGTATGAGGATGCGCGTCATGTGTAGCACGTACCCTCATATCCCTTATGACGTTAATAGTAGTTTGTGACTTTGGGATTAAATTGATAAGGTAGATGCCTCCATCTAGGATGCGCCCTTAAGTGTAATCCTTGGTTTACAATGTAAAGGAGATAACAGTAATGTGACTTGGCAGTGTCAGTGGAAGCAAGACGCACCCTCAGTCTGGTGGCCATTTTAGCATTCTACCTCGCGTGTAAGTGGAGTTTAGCTACATCCTTAACCATGGCTTGCTCAGTCTGCTCCTCGGTCCTGAAGGTCCAACCCCTCACCTCCTTTTCGGTAAAAGTTCTAGAAGAGGACGCGCCCAAATATCTGAGGACAAATGACTGATCATCCGGGATAGTCTTCTGGAGTTTAGGGGGCGCATCCTCTTTGTCTGAAATGTTCACCACAGTTGTGTCTGATTTTTGGCTGAGGAGAAGGCACCACAGTAGCTGGAGGATCATTGGCTTTTGGGTCAGTCTTTGCAACAATGGGCCTACTCCTCCCAGCTTTCAGCTTTCTGGAGGGGGAGAGAATTCATGTCTACAGAATAACATGGTAAATGTTAGTCCTGGGCACAACCAAATATGAGGATGCGCCCACATGAAAATAAACTAACGACAATTACAAAGGTGACATACATGCATATTATGACTTTGTGTACGCTAAAAAGTATTATAAGAATGGACGCATCCTGGGTTATATGACGCACCCTATGTAAACTATGGAAACTTATATAAGGGCTATAAGTACATGGTACATCCTATTTTTATAAGGAAAGTATGGGTAACAAATTTACAGCAATGAATAGAATTATGGAATTTTGTGGAAAATGAGGACGTAAATATAACAGCTTTATGTGAACATCAAAATCACACATATAACAAGACGACGCGTCCTAACATTATGAAGCGTCAAAAGCAAGTATATGGGCTATGAAAACATACATATGTATCAGGTTAAGTAAATATTATGCATGTAAAATACATCTATGATGCGTCCTATGTATGATAATTCTTACCCTTTTCTAAGTCCACTTGTCTGCTAATTTCAAGTTGGAACAGTTCTGAGGCATTGAGCCCTTTAGCTTTTTCAGAAGATGTGAGAATGGGATTTTATTTGTAAAACTCACGAAACGTACAAATGGAACCCACTCTAGCAGATAAGGCTCCAACTTTTTTTAGATTTGCCTCTATAATCATCTCCTTAAGATTGAAATGCTCCTCAGAATATTTCAATACCTTTTCTGCTCTCTTTCTCCTCTTCCCAGTTAATTCTTGTTGAGTTCTTTTTTCTAAGAGGGAAAAATGAGGAATATTAGAAATGGAAAGTAAAAAAATTGATGAACGAGATGACGCGTCCTGAAAGTAACACTTATCCAAGTTGAAGTGTACACGAGCTCTCTTGACATCGTAAATATAAAAAATGGCTCTTTCCAGTCTCTCTCATGACTCACTTTGCATTCATTGAAGCCCTTGATATTTAGCCACTTGTTGACAACAAGGAAATGATAACCAGGGATGGACTTCCTAATGCTGAAAAAGTAGACGAAATCCTTCATAGAGGGCCCGCCCAACCCCAAATTATGGTACATAATATATAAGGCCCATGCTAACTTGTATGAGTTTGGAGACATTTGGACTGGAGCAACATCATACCACTTTAGAATTTTCTTGATGTACGGGTGCAAGGGCGCGCCCACACCCAAAGAAATGAGTTTTGGAGTAAGAACCATCCTAGGGATCCTCAGATTTTCCATGATAAAAAGGTGAGGCCTCATCTTTCAAAGAGGACGCGCCTAGATGCCCTCCATGTCGTAATATTTTATAGTCCATCCGATCTCCAGGTTCATTGCTGTAGAATTTATGCCAACACAAGCTAGCTTGTTCTCTTTCTTTCTCCGGACATTCTTCTCTGCCTTAGAGAGATTTTTTAGCTCTTTCTAGTCGAAGTCAAGCTCTACATCAATTGGATCCTAATGTTCAAGTGGAGAGACCAATTGTTGGGGGATATAGGGTATTTTTCAGGTTCAGGAGCTCTTTTCTCAAACTCATTCTCACTGTGAGGAGAGGGCGTATCCAGAACAGGAGACGCGTCCTGAGCAAAGGGAGACGGGTCCTCGTTAGAGATGATTCTATGTTGAGATTTAATGGAAGAGGGAATGATCTCATCATCGGTCCAATCTTACATTGCTGAGCTATGTGCAGTTTGGGAATTTCTCTTACATTTCAGTTTCTTCGTGCCAATCCTTGCACTTACAGGAACGTTGTCCATAGATTCAAAACTCGAATTTGACATGATTAAAGTCCTTGATTTGAGAGATTCAAAGGCATGAGCTTCTGTTTCAAGAAAGGAATATGTCCTATGATGCTTAGGAAGTTCAGGATTGAAAGTAAGGGGAAGTGGAGAATCAAGCCCAAGGCGTGTGTTGAAAACCTTGAATGGATGAAATGGAGAGGATGAAGACGCGTCCTCCAGCTGAAATAAGAAGGAAAAAGATTTTGAGGACGCGTCCATGACTAAAGGAAAAGAAGACACTAGAAGTATCTAAAAGGAAAGATATGTATGGGCATAAGGAAAAGAAGAAAGAAAGTGGAAAGATTGGATTCTGTGCGAGGACGCGTCCTAGAGAATCTATCAAAATAAATCAGCTAAAAAATTTAGAAAAATATGGTGTATGACGCGTCCTAGTTTGATAGCGCGTCTATTCTATTCTTGTTAAAACAACTTAGTTTATGTCATATAAACTATGCAATAAATAAGTAATATGACACGCCCTAAGAGGTGGACACGTCCACAAGAACTAAATTGCCGCAGAATTCTAATCGATTGTTGATTAATTTAGGGAAACTTAATTAAAACCCTAGAAACATGCGATTACAAAAATCAAAAGAGCAAAATATGGGGATTCATTATATACATACATATATGCATACAAAGAAAAAATGAAGAACATTAAAAGTAAAAAGGAGGAACACGAATGGTTTTTTGCTTATTACTGGTAAATCGACTCGACAAAATGAAGAAATAAAAGAAGATTCGTGTACCTAGCAACTTGGAGGTTTCATCGACTGTAAAAACTCGGAGAATGGCCTGTTGAATCACCGGACTTTTGAACTTGAAACTTCTACTTGAACGGCGGCGATGGTGGTTGTTGAGAGAGTAAAGTGATTATGTGGATTTTATTTTGGGGTACTTATAGAGGAGATGACATGATGACGTGTGCAACAGCTGTACCGCAACGGCTATAGAACATTTGGAAAGACGCGTCCTCCTCCAAAGACGCGTTCTGGAATTTTAAGCCAAATTTCGATGATGTTTCTAAGGATAAAAATTCCAACTTTGTTTTCAACTGCGTATGGAATTTGGGAGGTAATTGTTATACCCAAAATTTGGTATTGGGTCATGTCGGGTCAGGAACGGGTCAATTGGAATAGAATTGAAGCAAAAGGATGGAGGATAAGGTTGCGGGCTGCAATGTACAAAGGGAGGACGCGCCCTCTAGCCATAGGACACGTCCAACCTGCAATGGATTGTGTGAGTTGAATCTTTTGAAGCTAAGGTTGCCATGCCAAGGGAATTAGGATGCGTCCGGAACCGAGGGCGCTCCTTTCTTGGGAAAAATTGACAAGATTGGTTAACCACATGATAAGGTTGCAATGCAGGGGAATTGTGTGTATTCCACACATAGAGGACGCGTCCTGTCCTTGGGGAATGCATACTCTTGGATAGTTGGGCTTGTCCTCACCCGGGACAAGGCAAATATGGATACCTTAAGGACAAGGCAAGCACGAAAAGAGGAATGGAGATTGTATTCACTAATATATTTGTTGCAGGTAATCTTTGAAGAATTCTCTCCTTGAGACGATCAAGGAGGGGGATGTCCATGAAAAGCTTGAAGACCTCCAGGGGCATGCATGATGACTGAAGGCCTTCTCCGTTACTCAACGGGTGTCCTTGTTGGGGATGTGGGGTTAACTTTGGTGTATGCTTTGGGAACTCTATTCTTGTATTCAACGGGTGTCCTCATTGGAGATCTTAGGAGTCATCCTGCACTCTGCACCCAAGAGCTTGGGAGCACCTGTCCTGCTATCTGGTGGGTTTTCCTCATTTAGGGGACAGGGAAGCGTCCGACATTTGGGGTGAACTATGGTTATATCTGCATTCGTAAATCAAGGGAAATAGTTGTAGCGGAGTGTTATCCTTGCGCAGGGGATGCACTATCCGTGAAGTCCTATGATTATGGACGAGCCTTGGGCCTTTGCGGTTGGGCCTCATAGTTGGACATTCCCAAAACTAGCGGAAGATGGATTCTGGAAGGACTTCTACCGGGCCTAGGAATGAAATGTCTAAGCCTATTAGATTTCTTGTTCCCCAAGAACTATGTTAGGCTTGATCCCTATATAAAGGGTACGTAGGAACATTGAGAGGGGTAAGAAGCTGAGAGCTGAAAAGGACCCACCACTTGCCCTAATCAATCTTAACCACTAATTAACATACAACCACCACACATCGCTTGATTTTCCGGAAAAGAACCACTGTCATAGATCTTGATTCCGGCGAGAAACCTTAAACTTTATTATTACTAGATTCCTCCGTCAACAACCATCAATAAAATTTAGCAGTCCTGATAAAGTAACTTTGCTCCCATCAGTCCCTACATTTTCAACTGCTTTCTTAACAACGTCTTTTTCATCTTTAGTTTCCACGTCCTTCTCCTTCTTTTTCCTCCACCAGTGAGATCGAGAGAACAATCAATGTCCTCAATAACTATTATTGATTTTCCCAGAAGTATCGGTAAACAATTTTCTTAACTCTATACTATTCTTGACAGAAGTTAATTCAAGATCATACACATCATACTGCAACAGATTAGCCATAGAAGCAATCATAGTAGATTTCCCAGTACCAGGAGGACCATGAAGATACCCTCTTTTTCATGCCTTACCTAGTTTTGCATAATAATCTTTAGCCTTACTTAAAGTAATTAAATTATTCATGATATCCTTCTTTGTCTTGGCCTCCAATGCAAGAGTGTGGAAACTAGCTGGATGCTCAAAAACTACATGACCACACATAGTCCTTCACCATTTCTAGACCATGTCTCATTCTTATTATTCGTATATAAATTTTGTTGTCGATTTTTCACAATGATACATTTGCCTTCATCCAACACATGACTTAAGTAAAACTTGGTAATAGACTCGCGATACTTTGTAATGAACTTCCAACACTAACTACACAATTTATCAATAGTACTCAGAAAAATAAAGCTAGCCAAAGTACTGATTGTATATAGAAGTGTTTAATCGCACTCTTATAGACCAAGAACAACGATATTAAGGACTACTGAACAATTCGAGAGGTTCAGCTCTCTCCCAAGGTGATTAGTTAAAACTATATCATAATACTCTCATAAATCTAACCCTTGATTCTCCCACATGTCTTATTGTTCTGAAATGACCGAATTGGTCTCATCCTCTGTAATGACCTTTTTACCCTTTTTATATCTTCTATTATACGTCTTTAAAACCTGTTGATGTATGACATTACCCTGCCGCCAAACATTCACCTTGTCTTCAAGGTGAAAGGCATGAAATCGAGTTTATATTGCTTCCATATCTTCCCAGGTGGCTTCAAAAAGTGGTAAGCCTTTCCATTTCAATAAAACCTCCAAATTTCTCATACTCCCTTTACTGCTGTAACGCACATCAAGAATACTTTCCAGTTGAGTCACCAATTCAAGATCAGGTGATAATTGTTCCAGAATTGTGGGAGAAGCAGGTGCGGTGCCAATAGCTCATTTGAGCTGAGAAATATGAAACACAGGATGTAGCTTACTGGTAGGAGGTAATTGTAATTTGTATGCTACCTTACCAATGCACTTGATTATTGTAAAAGGACCATAAAATTTTGCTTCCAGTTTCTCAAATGGTCTCCTAGCCAATGATCGATGCCTATATGCTTGGAATTTTAAATAAACACTATATCCTACATCAAACTTCTCCTCTCATCTTTTCTTGTCAGGTGCTACTTTTATAAGGTGTTGGGACTTCACTAGAGAAAACTGCATCTCACTTAAAATGACATCGCGTTCTTGTAATGCTTCATCCAAGCAGCCCACAGAAGTATGCCCATGACTCACCCGGCAGACATGATTAGGTTCTCGTCCATAGAGGATTTTGAAAGGAGTGAGCTTTGTAGAATTATGTGGAGAAATGTTATAGGAATATTCTTCCCAACGCAGCCATTGGGCCCAGGATTTGGGATTTCCAGCAATGAATCAATGCATATAGGTTTCCAATCCCTTGTTAACAATTTCGGGCTGCCCGTCTGTTTGAGGGTGGTGCGCTGTACTCCGCTTCAGCTCAGTTTCTTGTAGACGGAACAGTTCTAGCCAGAATATGATTATGAAGATCTGATCCCTATCTGAAACAATTGACGAGGGAAACCCATGAAGGCGAACAATTTCTTTTACAAATAACTCAACAACTTTTAAGGTAGTGAACGGATGTTGTAATGCTAAAAAATGAGCATATTTAGATAAGTGGTCTACAACCACCAAAATAATAGCGACACCTTTTGAAATTGGTAAATCCAAGATGAAATCCATCAAAATGTCAGCCCACACCATGGATGGAATCAGAAGAGGTTGTAAGAGACCAGAGGGTAGCTGTTGTGATGTTTTCTGTTGTTGACAAGTGGTACAACATTGGACAAACTGTGCTACATCTTTACGCATCCCTGCTTAAAACCAAACAACTATTATTCAGAGGTATATTTTAACCACTCCAGCATGGCCCCCTACCAGAGTATTATGATATTCATGGAGCAACCTGGAAATTACAGGAGAAGACCGCATATCACCCCTTATATAACAACCGTTCGTTCACTACTTGAAACCCCGCATGCTCTTTTTCTCCGGAATTCAACTCTATTTTCAAGCGTTGCAAGAATGGATCAACAACAATCTCCTTCTCTAATTCTGACTAATGAATTTCATGAGATGTGACTAAAGCCCCCAATTCAATATCCCCCACAGATTTTCTGGATAAAGCATCTGCTACTCGATTGGACACCCCTGGCTTATATTGAATTTTGAATGAATAACCCATAAGTTTTGTAACCCAATTCTGATAGTCAGGTCCTACCTCCCTCTTCTGTGTAATAAACTGTAAGCTCTGTTGATCTGTTCGTATAAGAAAATGTCTTCCCATGAAATAATACTTCCATTTCTACACAGCCAAATAAATTTCCATCAATTCCTTATCGTAAATTAATTTTTGCTGAGCTCTGACACCCAACAGTTTACTAAAGAATGCTATGGGTCAATTACCCTGCATTAAAACCACCCCAACGCTAAATCTCGAGGCATCAGTTTTGACCATAAATTTCTTTTCAGAATCTGGCATTGCTAGTATTGGTGGTTGGGTCATTGCTTGTTTCAGCTTCTGGAATGCGAAAGTAGCATCATGTGACCAACCAAAATAGTCTTTTCGGAGCTAGTCTGTAAGTGGTTGTGCTATCTGGGCATAATTCTGCACATACTTTCGGTAATACCCCGTAATCCCAGGAATCCTCTTAAATCTCGAAGAGTGCAAGGTGTTGGCCAGTCCAATATAGATTTAATCTTGTCCATGTCTGTTGCGACACCCTGCGCAGATATATGATGCCCCAAATATGTAACTGAACATTTTCCCAACTCACAGTTCTTCATGTTTACAAACAGCTTATGAGAGGCCAACGTATCTAAACCTCTACCCAAGTGTTAAACATGTTCCTCTTTTGACCTGCTATATATCAAAATATCATCGAAAAATATGAGCACGAACTTAGAAAATGACGTAAAATGTCATTCATCAATGATTAGAAGGTCGCCGGGGCGTTCATCAAGCCGAATGGCATGACTAAAATTTCATAATGCCCCTCATGGGTGCAGAATGCTGTTTTGTGGACATCCTCAGGCTTAACTAGGGTCTGATGGTATCCGACTTGGAGATCTAGCTTGGAAAATACTCTAGCCCCATGAACTTCATCCAAAAGCTCCTCGATTACGGGTATTGGATATTTATCAGATATCATATTCTTGTTGAGGGCTCTATAATCCATATAAAATCTCCAGGAACCATCTCGTTTTTTGACAAACAACATCAAACTGGAGTACGGGCTTGTGGATGGTCTGATTATGCCAACTTCTAACATTTCCTGGATAAGGCACTCTATTTCATCTTTTTGACTTTGGGGGTAGTGATATGGACGAACTCTTACAGTATCACTTCCTTCTTTCAAATGGATTGCATGTTCATGCCCCCTACTCGGGGGTAAACCATCTGCTTTAGAAAAAACTGAACCATAACACCCAATCGTGGATAAAGATAATTAGGAATCTCTGGATCTGCTCCCTCAACTGCCCCTTTAATATCTCTTGTGATCTCCACCTGATTGAATTCAACCAAATATTCATGCCCTTATTTTCTGAGCATCTTCCACATAGCTTTTATAAAAATTTGGGTATGCACAAGTGAAGGATCACCCACCAAATTCACTATATTGCCATCCCTCTCAAATTGCATAACAAGCATTTTCCAATTGGTCCATACAGTCCCTAATGTTTCCAGCCATTGAACTTCTAAAATGACATCACAATTTCCCAACTCCAACGGTAAAAAATATGCCATTACATCTAATCCCCCATCCAGTTTCAATTTAACCCCCTTGCATACTCCACTGCCTCGTACTGCTATACCATTTCCCAAAGACACACCAAATCCCCCCGATTCCTCCACCCGAACAAAAAATCTCTCAACCGTAGCCAAGGATATAAAATTATGTATGGCTCCTGGATAAATCATTACTACAACTTGTTTCTCCCCAATAAATCCTAACAATTTCATTGTTCTAGGATTTGACAAACCAACTACGGAGTTTAGGCTTACCTCAGAGTGAAGAATTGGCTCTGGGGCAGATTCAAGTGTTGGAGATGGAGGTTTAGTGCCTGTATCCTCTACAACATCGTCCTCTTCCTCTTCCATAAATAAAACACATAGCTCTTTCTTATGATATCGGTGACCAATAGCCCATTTATCATCACATTTAAAATATAAACCCTTCGCCTATTTCTCTTGTAGTTCTCTCTCTGTTAGTCTTCGCATTTCTCCACCTTGCTTTGATGAACTGCTGAAGCTTGTGCCCTTGGGTGACAAAACAGATGCTTGAGACTCACTATACCCAGACGCCCAAATTTTAATGGAGGATGGATTAGGGACCGTGCTTGACGGTGTCGACATATAGCTGGTTGGACCCTTGTAGAAGGATGAAAACTGGTTTAATTTAGATGGGCTCATCCCACTTTTCCTCAGCCCAATGGTTTTATTCCGGTCTTCCACCCACAGAGATAGTTCCATGGCTTGTTCCAACCTAACCGAATTGAGAAGCCTCACTTCAGCCCGAATCTCTTCCTTACATTCAATGAGGAATTGCCCTAACAACAAATTTTCCGAGATGTGCTCCAGCGGGGCAGTTATTTCCATGTACTTACGCCGGTACTCCGATACTGTAGTTGTTTGGGTGGTGGTCAGCCACTATTCGTAGAGTGACCCTCCATTAGAAGTTCGGAATTGGCGTAAGTTATAACCCTTCAAATCTGCCCACAAACGAATGGGACGTCGCTTATTCTCCCACTGATACCATTTTATTGCGTCTCCTTCCATAACCACTACTGCTGATTCCAACATCTCCTCCACATTCAAGCAGTAAAAATTAAAATACCTTTCCACCCATAACAGCCAGCCGTCCGGATCCCACCCATAAAAAATAGGCATATCCAACTTTCTGTACTTTCAATGACCCGATCCTCCACCGCTATATCCTCCGTCTCTACTATATCCACCATAATTCCCACCTGTATTATAAAAAACACTTGGTCCTCCCCCAGATCCCCCTCCTACAGCACTACATCCTGGTAATTTACGAACACCAAATCCTCTATTCACCTCCATATTACTCCTAACAGTTGTTGGATTTTAATCGCAGCGGAAGCATGGCAAAAACACTTTTACACATATAAAATTCAAATAAAAGCATATAAATTATGATTAAAACATATGAATCGATTACTAACCTTTAATAGTGATCCAAAAGCAATGATCGAAGATCCTTAGCAGCTGCTCCTCAAACGTGAAGCACTCCACCGGTATCCACCAAGAAAACGATGCTAAGGAGGAGGAGAAGGTGGAGAGAATTAGGTTTTTCTAAAAATTTTGGGTTAGAATAAAACTAGGGTTTATAATAGTATATTTATAGGAAAAAATTTCAGCTAAAATTTTCCCATAAAATATTATTATTATTAACCCTTTATTATTCACATTAATAATTAAAACATCTTTTAATTATTAATCCTTTTTCTAAACACTTTAGAAATAATTCTCTCTCTTGATTTAATTTCCAAAAATTAAATTCTTAATTAATAATATTAAGAACTTTTCTTAATTAATTTATAATCAATTAAATCTCATTTAATCAATTATTCAATTTGCCAATTAATTATTTATTTCATAAATAAATAATTATTAGCCATTATTAATTAATTCCTCCACCATTAAATCATTCTCTTTTATGGTGTGACCCTGTAGGTTCAATATTAAGCCGGTAGTAGAAATAAATAATAATAAAACTATTTTATCATTATTTATATAAATTCTCTAATTTATTAAATATGATTAATTAATTAATCATATTTATTCTACATAGTGAGGGATACTTCTCAGCATATCGCGACTATCCGGATAATACGAATTCACTGCTTAGAATACCAAGAACCTATTCAGTGAATAGTTACCGTACAATTAACTCCTTCTACCTTCCAATGTCCTGATTAAATACAAAGCATGGATCTTGTGTCAAGCCTATCTAATTTAATCATTTGCTTTCTCATTTACTATGCTCAGTTCTATGTAAATTAGAAACTCCTTTCTAATTTCATTCACTCTGGCAAGAGATTCTTGAACTAGCATAAGTGGATCAGCCTTGAACATTCTCTTCCTTCACTGGAAGGGGCAGATCCTTTATTGATCATACACTATCTTCGTGTACAAATTCCTATACCCAGTAGAGCCCTAATAATTGTCCCTGGATACTAAGAACTAAACCAAAGCATAGTTTAGTGTACACAAGATGACTATGATGACCTCAAGTCTAAGGATACTTGTACAACTATCACTATTTGAACAACTGCTGACACGTGAGTGAACTCCATCAGTTGTTCAACTGTGCGAGTCATGTTCAGTGAACTTATTCTATAATAAGCACCTACATACTAGCTATAGTGTCACCACACAAATATCTATGAGAACAGACATCTTTCATAATGAAGCAAGCATAGTATGTACCGATCTTTGCGGATTATTAATTACCAGTTAGTAATCCTATGACCAGGAACTATTTAAGTTTAGAGTTATCATCTTTTAGGTCTCACTATTATGATCTCATCATAATCCATAAAAAGCTTTACTCTAAACTATGGTATATCTTATTTAAACACTTAAATAGATAGAGCCCGTAATAAAAATAAAACAAGTCTTTTATTGATATCAATGAAATCAAAACAGATTACATAAAAAGTTATTCCTAAATCCTCATACATGATTGGACTTAGGACATATCTCTTTCAATCTCCCACTTGTACTAAAGCCAATCACTCTGGTATCTAATACCCATCCTGTCTTTATGACGATCAAAGTGACTTTCAGAAAGTAGCTTTGTGAGTGAGTCTGCTATGTTGTTATGTGTGTCAACTCTCTTTCAATACAATACAAGAAATGTGACCGAGCTCCCACTAACCCTTTTATAGACACATGGTTCATCTATGTTTTTGATAAAACCAAACTCTTTGATTGTCTCATCAAAATCGATGTTCCATCTACGAGAAGCTTGCTTTAAACCACATATGGTTCACAACAGCTTACACACTAGGTTTTCATTTCCCATGGAAAGAAAACCATCTGGCCATTTGCCAGATTTCATAGTCGTAGTAAGCAGCAATCGCAAGCAAAATCCGAACTGATTTTAACAGGGCTACAGGTAAAAGGTTTCATCAAAGTCAATCCATTGCCTTTGTTTGAATTCTTTTGCCACAAGCCTGGCCTTAAAGGTCTCTACCTGGCCATCTGCTCTAATCTTTCTTTTGTATACCGTATACATAGATTCCATTTCGGATTTCATGGCACTTTGCCATTTCTCTGAGTCAACACTACTCATAGCCTCATTATAGGTCACAAGGTTGTCATCATCAATGATTGACAACTCATTGTCATTCTCAATGACAAGGCCATAATACCTCTCAGGTTGGCGAGACACTCTCTCTGACCTACGAACGGGCTGTTCCATAGAAGGTTGTTTAGTCTGAACAGGTGTTTCCACTTGATCCGTAGTAGTTTGTGCTTCTTGAACTCCATCAAGTTCAATTTTGCTCCCACTGTTTCCTTCAAGGATAAACTCCTTTTCCAAGAAGGTAGCATGTCTGGAGACAAACACCCGATGATCGGTGTAAAAGTAATACCCTAAAGTCTCTTTAGGATATCCCACAAAACTACATTTTACGGATCGAGATTCCTGCTTATCTAGGTCAACTTTCTTGACATAAGCTGGACATCCCCAAATCTTAACGTGTTTAAGACTCGGTTTCCTTTCTTTCCATATCTCATATGGAGTTTGAGGAACAGATTTGGAAGGCACCTTATTCAGTAAATATGCTGAGGTTTCCAATGCATAACCCCATAGGAATACTGGAAAATTCGCATAGCTCATCATGGACCGAACCATGTCTAACAAAGTTCGATTTCTCCTTTCAGATACCAATCTGGAGGAGTCCACTGGGAGACTATACCCTTTTCTTTGAGATAATCCAGAAACTCTCCATTCAAGTATTCACCACCTCGATCTGATCGATGAGTTATAATACCATTTTTGGTTTGTTTCTCCACTTTATACTTATACTCTTTGAACTTTTCAAAGGCTTTAGACTTGTGTTTCATCAAACACATATCCGAATCTAGATCTATCATCTATGAAAGTAATGAAGTATGAAAATCCACCCATGGCTTGCGTACACATTGGTCCACATACATCTATGTGTACCAATCCTAGCAAATCTGCAGCCCTCTCCATGTCCACTAAATGGAGATTTGGTCATTTTACCCAATAGACAAGACTCGCATGTAGGATATGATTCAAAATCAAAAGGGGTCAAGTAACCCTTCCTTATGCAATGTCCGCAGTCTATTTTCACTAATATGACCAAGTCTGCAGTGCCAAAAGAAAGTGAGATTTTCATCATCCCTTTTCTTTTATTAGTTTGTTCAATCTGAAGTAAATTATGTCACATACATACAGACCATTCTTTAAAGTACCACGTCCATAAAGAATATTATCTCTAAGAATAGAACATTCATTATTCTCAATAATAAACAAAAATTCAGCCAAGTCTAACATGGGAATAATATTCCTCACAATCGAGGGAACAAAATAACAATTATTTAAGAAAAATAATAGTCTTGCCCGTAGGCATATGTAAATGAAATGATCCTACATCTTCAGCAGCAACTCTTGCTCCATTTCCCATCAGTAGAATCACCTCCTCTTCCTTAAGAGTCCTACTTCTCCTTAGTCCCTGCAACGAATTGCAGATATGAGAACCACAGGCGGTATCTAATACCCAAGTAGAAATTTGATTTAATGACATATTCACTTCTATCATGAACATACCTGAATTAGAAGCGGTAGTCTCACTACCCTTCTTCTTCTTCTTCAATTCTGCAAGGTAAACCTTGCAGTTCCTCTTCCAGTGCCCCACCTTGTTACAGTGAAAGCAAACAACTTTGCTCTTGGGGTCTTCAGCTTTTGGTGGAACCGACTTTTCTTCACCTACTTTCTTCTTCTTGGAAGGGTTCCTCTTCCTTTTCTTAGGATTAGAACCTTCACCAATTAGAAGAACAGAACTCTTCTTAGGGGGAAAATTCGATTCCGCAGTCTTCAGCATGTTGTGGAGTTCAGGCAGGCTGACATCCAACTTATTCATTTGAAAGTTCACAACAAACTGCGAGAACGAACTCGGAAGCGATTGCAAGACCAAGTCTTGGCTCAGCTCCCCATCCATGGCAAAACCAAGTTGTCCAAGACGTTCAATCAAATTGATCATCTTAAGTACATGGTCATTCACAGATGATCCCTCAGACATCCTACAACCGAACAGCTCCTTCGATATCTCATATCGAGCTGTCCTCCCCGCCACATCATACAACTCTTGTAGATGTATTAGGATAGTGTGAGCATCCATATGCTTATGTTGCTTCTGTAGCTCAATGTTCATGGAAGCTAGCATGATGCATTGAGCAACATTTGCATCATCTATCCACTTACGATACATAACATGTTCATCAGTATGTGCATCGCTAGCAGGTTCAGTAGGCTTAGGTGAGTCAAGCACATATTCCAGCTTCTCAACCCTGAGAACAATTCTCAAGTTTCGAAGCCAGTCAGCATAATTAGGACCAGTCAACTTGTGAGCATCTAGTATGCTCCTAAGTGATAGTGCAGAAGACATAATATAGTAAATCTGTAAATGATAAACACATAACAACACTTAGCAAATGTTCAATTTTATTTCAAAACACTATATGAATTGGGTCTTTATTCATAAGTGGCTCCCACTAGTTTATCTAATTTATTCAACCCCCTACGTGAAAAATTAAGCATTCATAATGCTAGTGGGAATAGGGATCCTACATTCCATCACACAACCTCGGTTGTGGCACGAACCGCCATGTAATGTTCAATAGGCAGACAACTCTTGTCAATTACATCTTATGTTATTCCCTAATCAAACTTTAGCCTCTTGAATACTTGAGTCACGGCTGTGGCATGACAAACTCAATATTCTAAGTCAAGTCTAACCCAACATTCCGTACAATTGAATCAGTCTCCAACGGCCCACGGCTGTGGCACGTACCGATCTTTAGATTCTAATTCAATGTACACATCTCTATGTAATAGACAAGTATTTCTTATTTCGAAATCAAAGCCCTTGGCTGTAGCACGAACCGACAATGATTTAAAAATAAGAACTACTTTCTATCATGTTGGAAGGCTATGACCGACACAAGCCCGTTGTATCATTGGCCAATTACTACTTGATATTATTTAATTTTAGAGGGATTATATTACGTTACAATCATAATCATATTATAAAGAGATTCTTCCTTTTAAATTAAATATTTCAAAACAATAATCAATAATTAGATGATTCCCAGATCGGGTGGAGCATTGTCAAGAGGCGTCACTTAATAACCCTTTCTTACAGATAGAAATCTGTTGTTGACAGAATCATCCTTTCTCTCATATTGAAAATTCATATTCAATTACGTGTTTCATAAACACAAGAATCTCATGATTGTATTCATAATATTATTATTAAGGTTATGAAACAATTTCACTATACTAGATTGTCTAACAAACGCCTTATATTCATTTAAGTTCACCTAAATCTATCATCGCATGATAAACTAAACATATATCACATATATAAACATGAATAAACATCAAGGTAGGCATGTTACATCATCTAGCATATTGGTCTAAGTATTATACATCTCTATGTATCACATGAAGCATTTAAAAGCAATTAAAACAGTGAAAAACAGCTTTAAAACACTTCTGTTAGCTATAAACAGTTCGAAACAATTTCTTAAAATATCATATAATATACCATTAGAAGCGCCTCGAAAAGACGAATCCAACGGCACCAAAAACGCCCAATTCTGAGCTCCCACGCACCCTCACGCGCCCCGAGAAGTTGAATCACGCGCCTCCACGTGCACACGCGCTGTCAGGCGCGTGTAAGGATCTCTACCACACGCTCCCACGCGCCCACGCGCCCCACGCGCTCAAAACCCTGTGCTGACGTCAGCATGACGTCATCTGATGACCTCAGCATGACGTCAGCATGACGTCAGACCGTTGACCAGCGCCTGTCCGGCACGCGCCGCGCGTGGCCCACCAGCGTGTGAGCCCCACGCGCGCATGGCAGACGCGCGGTCCTCCCCTATTCTGTGAGTCGCCGCCTTCTTTTTCTTTCTCGATCGCCGTGCTGTTCTTTACTTTCCGTGCCATCAGACAAACATTCAACACAGCAGATATATATATATACATACTAACAATTTATATATATATATATTATTATTTAATTATGAATTTAATTGCAACAACTTCAAAAATTCATAATAAATAATCTATACATCATAAAATTATAAGAAAAATACCCAGACGATCTACAACACTTGTAGAACCCAGATCAACATTCAAAATTCTTCTGAGAAATGATTTCTCATCAGTCATAATTAATCCATAATATAACTTGTAAAAATCATAATTAATTCATACAAGCACATAAAATTCTGAAATTTTTACCACAGATCTATATGCATACAACCTATGCTCTGATACCATTGTTGGATTTTAATCGTAGCGGAAGCATGGAAAAAACACTTTTACATATATAAAATCCAAATAAAAGCATATAAATCGTGATTAAAACATATGAATCGATTACAAACCTTTAATAGCGATCCAAAAGCAACGATCGGAGATCCTTAGCAGCTGCTCCTCAAACGTAAAGCACTCCACCGGTATCCACCATGAAAACGATGCTAAGGAGGAGGAGGAGGTGGAGAGAATTATGTTTTTCTAAAAATTTTGGGTTAGAATAAAAATAGGGTTTATAATAGTATATTTATAGAAAAAAAATTCAGCTGAAATTTTCCCATAAAATATTTTTATTATTCACATTAATAATTAAAACATCTTTTAATTATTATTCCTTTTTCTAAACACTTTAGAAATAATTCTCTCTCTTGATTTAATTTCCAAAAATTAAATTCTTAATTAATAATATTAAGAACTTTTCTTAATTAATTTATAATCAATTAAATATCATTTAATCAATTATTAAATTTACCAATTAATTATTTATTTCATAAATAAATAATTATTAGCCATTATTAATTAATTACTCCACCATTAAATCATTCTCTTTTATGGTGTGACCTTGTAGGTTCAATATTAAGCCGGTAGTAGAAATAAATAATAATAAAACTATTTTATCATTATTTATATAAATTCTCTAATTTATTAAATATGATTAATTAATTAATCATACTTATTCTACATCGTGAGGGATACTTCTCAGCATATCGCGACTATCCGGATAATACGAATTCACTACTTAGAATACCAAGAACCTATTCAGTAAATAGTTACCGTACAATTAACTCCTTCTACCCTCCAATATCCTGATTAAATACAAGGCATGGATCTTGTGTCAAGCCTATCTAATTTAATCATTTGCTTTCCCATTTACTATTCTCAGTTCTATGTAAATTAGAAACTCCTTTCTAATTTCATTCACTCTGGCCAGAGATTCCTGAACTAGCATAAGTGGATCAGCCTTGAACATTCTCTTCCTTCACTGGAAGGGGTAGATCCTTTATTGATCATACACTATCTTCGTGTACAAATTCCTATACCCGGTAGAGCCCAAATAATTGTCCCTGGAGACTAAGAACTAAACCAAAGCATAGTTCAGTGTACACAAGATGACTATGATGACCTCAAGTCTAAGGATACTTGTACAACTATCACTATGTGAACAACTGCTGACACGTAAGTGAACTCCATCAGTTGTTCAGCTGTGCGAGTCATGTTCAGTGAACTTATTCTATAATAAGCACCTACATACTAGCTATAGTGTCACCACACAAATATCTATGAGAACAAACATCCTTCATAATGAAGCAAGCATAGTATGTACCGATCTTTGCGGATTATTAATTACCAGTTAGTAATCCTATGACCATGAACTATTTAAGTTTAGAGTTATCATCTTTTAGGTCTCACTATTATGATCTCATCATAATCCATAAAAAGCTTTACTCTAAACTATGGTAAATCTAATTTAAACACTTAAATAGATAGAGCCCGTAATAAAAATAAAACAAGTCTTTTATTAATATCAATGAAATCAAAACAGATTACATAAAAAGTTATTCCTAAATCCTCATACATGATTGGACTTAGGACATATCTCTTTTAAGAGTCGCACCCAAAGACTCAATTGATGTATGATTCAGGTTCACATCTATTTTTTCTGATAAAGGCATTTGTAAGGACTGTAAGTTTGTGAGATTGGATCGTACCTCTTATTGAAACTTTATTTGCTTATTACACATCGTATTGATGAGAGATTCATTGTACTCGCAGTTGCGGTTAGTTCTCCCTTCCAGATGACCTGACATAGCTTCAAGTTCAGCCCCTAGCTTCTTTGTTGCTACTCCTTGACCCTCCATCAAAACATCTATCATTGTATGCTTCATCACCTCCACCGCTTTCTTGACAGCCTTTGATACCACCTCTGATATTGATTCATCCATCGTCATTAACTTCACTTCAATTAGATCCAGCCTTTGCACCATCGTCGGTGGCCCCATCGGAGCGAAATGCTCTGATACCACTTGTTATAAACTTCCAACACTAACTACACAATTTATCAATAGTACTCAAAAAAATAAAGCAAGCCAAAGTACTGATTGTATATAGAAGTGTTTAATTGCACCTCTTACATACCAAGAACAACGATATTAAGGACTACTCAACAATTTGAGAGGTTCAGCTCTCTCACAAGGTGATTAGATAAAACTATATCATAATACTCTCATAAACCTAACCCTTGACTCTCCCCCTATCTTATTATTCTGAAATGACCGAATTGGTCTCATCTGCTGCAATGACCTTTTTACCCTTTTTATGTCTTCTATTATACGTCTTTAAAACCTGTTGATGTATGACATACTTCTTGTGAAAACTCAGAGTATAAACCCCCTTCTCATCCTCTTGGGGATAAAAAGATATGGATTGCGCCTTAGGCATAGTCATTCTAAAAGCCCACCATACTTTAATCCCTTGATAATCATCAGTAATCTCTTCATGATCATCCATGCTAATAAAAAGCGTTTCAGTGTCTTTCACGGAATCAGTCTTGAGCCTCTTGGTCGTGACCGAAGAATTGGCAGCCAGGTAATGCTGAATTGCGACATAGGCTGTGCCACGATCAAAACCATCATCAGAATACTCATGAAATGGGATTTGGATATAAGGGTAGGAAAAGGAGACAAGTTTATGACCATATCTTTCAGAAAAATGGCTAATGTCATAAGGAAAATATTGCTTGAAAATTTCCCACACAAATATTAGGCTTGCAAGCACAGATCCTATATTAGTCCACATTTCAGCACTTATCATATTCTTTAGTAAATGTGGAAAAATTTTATGGTCTGTGAAGACTCTTCAGTGAAGAGTTTGCTGCAAGAATATAGATTATAAACAGAGAGAGAGGGATGTATATAAATATACAAATTGAGACCAAATATAACACTTATGGGAGTTATTTATATAATAGGGCAAAGACCAATCAGTCTGTAATCGTAATTTTCAGTTATTTATATGGAAGGTTCCGCGGATCATAGTAATTGTCTAGTTGTTGATCTTTGTCTTCATTTTTGACCCCGCAAGAATTTCAGATTCGTTCTAAACTTTCTATACATGGGACTACTTTGGAGCATTGTGCAATGACTAAAGGAGAGGATAAAAAATAGTACAAAAAATGATTACATACTAATGTGTCATGGCTCATGTGGTACTATGAAATAGTTTTATTGATGATTTTGATGTAAATGTAGGGGTCCATATTTATTTAAGCAATAAAAATTTGACAAGTAAGATTTTGGGAAC
Source organism: Apium graveolens (assembly GCF_009905375.1). Lineage (NCBI taxonomy): Eukaryota > Viridiplantae > Streptophyta > Magnoliopsida > Apiales > Apiaceae > Apium > Apium graveolens. The sequence goes on along the minus strand of NC_133648.1, from coordinate 154,621,121 downwards.
TAATTTACAGGACCGGCCCTGACCCTGAGTTTTGAAATGACTATGCAATCTAAAATTTTTTTCCCTCTTATTTGAATTTTTTTTGAAATAATAGTTTCATGCACGATATTTGTTTTCCGAATAAGTCCATTCATTCTGGTAGGGGTGAAAGTCACACGCTAAGATCGTAGTTTTTCAATATGATTGTGCTTTTGCCTCACGGGCGTCTCTTTGTAGAATACTTGATTTAAGTGTGATCTGTTATGAGTATCTTAAATTTGGATACTCCTAGTTATCCCATAACTATAGGAATTTAGTAGAAGTTATTAAGATTAGTCGGCAAGAGCTTTATTTCGAGAAAACTCATACCCTCAAAACCTTTTTCAAATACAAAAGTAATGTTAGGAATATGTTGTGAACTTGATGATAAATTAAACAAAACACCTTAGTAGATTTAACTTAGTGAATTTTATAGCACTCGATGGATAATCAAATCTAGTCCCGACGGATGATTTAATATAGTCTCGACGGATGATAATTTGACATCCACCGGGTGAGTAACTTATGTAAAAATAAGATCTGTACCACATTCCTGCAAACAACTTTCTGTATATTCTGTAGGAGCATTTGAGTCATGTTGACCACTAGTGGATATGCAGAATAGATTGATTAATTATAAATATGAGATGTCTTGTAATTCTGTGTAAGTGAAATGGATTCAAGTGACAAATAGCTACCCGACGGATGACCAACATAGCTACCCGACGGATGATCAACAAAGCTACCCGATGGATGACAAACATGTACCCGACGGATGATCAACAAAGCTACCCGACGGATGACAAACATGTACCCGACGGTTGATCAAATTCAAATATCTGTTGACAGTGACAACATAGTCACATGCGTTGGGTGTTTGCAAAAGGAATGTGGCAGCCTGTTTAGCAGGAATATGAGAACAAAGAAGCATTACCATTTCCATGCTATTATGAAGATATTCAAAGATGCTGGAATAGAGTAATGTAGAAGCATGGAGTAAGACTAGATATGTTATGTTTTATTATCTTGTCTTATTGTCATATAAACTTGGTGATATATAAACCAAGTGTAGCTTGTAGAATATTCAACTAAGCAAACATATTTAAAAAGAGAGATAGAAAAAGCTATACTTGTTAAAAATTTCTCTGTAGTTTGTTTGTTCTACTTGTAAGCAGCTTTAAGCTATTCAAGCTTCACAAATTTCTCATTCAATATATATATATATATATATATCTCTGGTGGATACTTTCAAAATCACCAGAAAGTTTTAAAAGCTTGTGTTTTTATAACTTTGTGTTTTAATTTATATAACTACTTCATTCCGCAATCTGCAAATCAAACACTTATATATTTGTCGAGTTAGAACTATTTTAAAATCTTGAAAAAGTAGAAGTAGCCAGAATTACATTCAACCCCCTTCTGTAATTCTTGTTGTATTGTTAGGGAATAATAATTGGTATCAGAGCAAGCTCTTGAAGTACAAAGAGTGTAAAGATCACAACAAACAGCAAGATGAACAAGAAGGATGTTGGAGTCAAAATTCCATTTCTAGACAAGGACAATTATCACCACTGGAAGGTGAAGATGCACCTCCATCTTCTTTCTCAAAATGAAGCCTATGTGGATTGCATAGAGAGAGGTCCTCATGTACCAATGAGAGCTGTAACTGGCAATGAACCATCTGTTCCCAAACCTAGGCATGAGTGGTCATATCCTGATATTGAGCAAGTCAGGAAAGATAAGAAGGCCATGAACATATTGTTCAATGGAGTTGATGGTGATATGTTTGATAACATCATTAACTGTAAAACAGCCAAAGAGGTTTGGGACACAATCCAAATTATTTGTGATGGTACTGAGCAAGTAAGGGAGAACAAGATACAGTTACTGATTCAACAATATGAGTATTTCCACTGTGAAGAAAGTGAGTCTCTCACTGATATTTTTAGTAGATTTCAAAAGCTACTAAATGCTCTAAAGTTGCAAGGAAGAGTCTATCAAACAAATGACTCTAACCTCAAATTCCTTATATCTCTTCCAAAAGAGTGGAAGTCAATGACAGTCTCATTGAGAAATTGTCAGGATTATAAGGAGTTCACCTTGGAGAGACTGCATGGCATCCTAAAAACTTATGAGCTTGAAATAGAGCAAGATGAGAGGATGGAGAAAGGAAGGAAGAAAGGAGGGTCCATAGCACTTGTTGCTGAGTTAGAGAAGGAGAAAGAAATGAAGGTAGAAGCTGTATCCCTCTTTTCCCAACATGACTGCTATGCCTACCATGCCTATGAATGCTATGTCTGCTCAGAATATGAATGCACAATTTGCTAATATGCCATTTGCACCTAATCCTTATTAAGCTGCATTTAGTATGCCTAAAATGCCATTTAGCATGCCTTACTGGAATAACATGTTTTCAAATAGCATGCCTTTTCCTGTTAATCAAAATGTGCATGACAATTCTATTTTAATGACTGGTTTTAAAGGTCCAACTCAAATGATTAAGGATGAATCAGAAATTCCCAAGTCAAATGAGATCAAACTTAAGAGACCAAAGAAGAAAGCTAACAAGGCAGGACCCAAGGAAACTTGGGTACCAAAAACAACTTGATTTGATTTTGACGTGTGTAGGGAAATAGAAAGAATCTTTGGTATGTGGATAGTGGTTGCTCAAGGCACATGACTGGAGATTCTACCCTGCTCACCGAGTTCAAGGAAAGAGCTGGCCCAAGTATTACTTTTGGAGATGACAGAAAGGTTTATACTGTGGGATATGGCTTGATTTCAAAAGACAATGTCATCATTGAAGAGGTTGCCCTAGTGGACGGTCTCAAGCACAATTTATTGAGTATCAGCCAGCTTTGTGATAAAGGCAACTCAATAACCTTCGATTCAGAAGCCTGTGTTATGACAAACAAAAGGAGCAACAAAGTGGTTCTCACTGGAGTAAGAAATGGAAATGTGTATCTAGCTGACTTTAAATCATCCATACAGAATCTGTCACTTGTCTTCTCAGTAAAGCAAGTCAAGATGAAAGTTGACTATGGCACAAGAAGCTGTCCCATCTAAACTTCAAGGCCATGAATGAGCTTGTCAAGAAAGAACTAGTTAGAGGTATTCCTCAAGTGGAGTTTACTAAGGATGGATTGTGTAATGCCTGCCAGAAAGGAAAGAAGATCAAAGCATCATTCAGAAAGAAGCTTCATTCAACAATTGAAGAACCTTTGCAATTGTTACACATGGATTTATTTGGACCAGTCAATGTGTTGTCCATCTCAAGGAAAAGATTTTGCCTAGTAATTATGGCTGATTTCTCAAAGTTCTCTTGGACATATTTCCTAAAGTCTAAAGATGAAGCTAGTGAAATCATCATCAATCACATAAGGCAAGTCAACAATCATCCTGATTAAGGTAAGAAGAATCAGGAATGATAATGGAACTGAGTTCAAGAATTCTGTGATGATATTATTTTGTGAAGAGAATGGGATTATGCATGAGTTTTATGCAGCAAGAACTCCATAACAAAATGGAGTAGTGGAAAGAAAGAACATATCTCTTATTGAGGCTGCAAGAACAATGCTTGAAGAATCAAAGTTACCAACATATTTTTGGGCTGAAGCTGTGAATACTGCCTGCTACACTCAGAATATCTCTTTGGTTAATCAAGCAAAGTACATGAACCCTACCAATTGTTCAAGAACAAGCCAACTCTAAATTTTCTTCATCTCTTTGGCTTCAAATGTTATATCTTGAGGAGTCAAACTGATCAACATGGGAAGTTTGATGCTAAAGCAGATGAAGGAATCTTTCTTGGATATGCTGTGGGAAAGGCATATAGGGTCTACAATCTAAGAACCAACATTGTTATGGAATCAATACATGTTGTGTTTGATGACAAAAAGATTGAAGGACTGCAAGATGGAGATTTCCATAAAAGCCTCAAGTTTGATAATGTGGAGATGGTTAGTGATGACAGTGATGATGAAAGTGATCAAGAAATAGTGAGTAAGGATAATGCAGAAAAATCTACAACTAATGAAGCACATAATTCAACATCTGTCAAGTAACAAAATGTTTCATCTATCGGGAGACAATCTGTGTTATCCGTCGGGACACAAAGTGCTTCATCCGTCAGAACATTAAGAGAAGCTGAAAGTCAGAATAGATCACCTACAGAAAGCTCTCCTTTATCAAATCAAAGATTCAAAAATTTAGGGGAGTTTCTTATAATCAAAACTCAGTCACATATCAAGACAACAATGAGGCCTCTTAATCTAGAGCTAATCTACCTCATTAAAGAAAATGGACTAAAGATCACCCTTTTGAGCTTATCATTGGCGATGCATCTTCTAGAGTTCAAACAAGGAGAGCAACTCAAGAAGAATGTCTATATAGAAGCTTTTTATCTAAGGAAGAACCAAAGAAGGTAGAAGAAGCTTTGCTGGATCCTGATTGGATTTTAGCTATGCAGGATGAGCTAAACCAATTTAAAAGGAACAAGGTATGGAAGCTGGTACCCAAACCTAAAGGAAAGAATCCAATTGACACCGAGTGGGTATTCAGAAACAAGATGGATGAAAATGGCATAGTGGTCAGGAACACAACTAGATTGGTTGCTATGGGATATTGTCAACAAGAAGGAATAGATTTTGATGAAACCTTTGCTTCTGTTGCAAGATTTGAAGCCATCAGAATCTTCTTAGCCTATGCAGCTCATGCCAATTTCAAGGTCTATCAAATGGATGTCAAAAGTGCCTTTATGAATGGAGATTTGGAGGAGGAAGTCTATGTTAGTCAGCCTCCTGGTTTTTAAGACCCAAATTTTCTAGAATATGTATACTATCTTTTGAAAGCACTTTATGGATTGAATCAAACACCTAGAGCCTGGTATGACACTTTATCAAAGTTTCTTTTGGAAAATCCCTTTACAAGAGGTACTGTTGATAAAATCTTATTCTTTAGAAATGTTAATGGCTCTAGTATACTTGTTCAAATCTATGTAGATGATATTATATTTGGTTCTACAAATGAAAAACTTTGCAAAAAGTTTGCCAAATTGATGCAAAGTAAGTATGAAATGAGCATGATGGGAGAACTAACTTACTTTCTTGGTTTACAAGTTCAGCAAGTTAGTGATGGAATATTCATTAGTCAAACTAAATATATTCATGATCTTTTAAAGAAGTTTGAACTAATGGATTGCACATCTGCAAAAACTCCCATGGCCACTACAACTAAGCTTGAATTAAACACTACTGAAAAGTCTATGGATATTTCAAGCTATAGGGGCATGGTTGGCTCACTTCTGTACTTAACAGCTAGTAGGCCAAATATAATGTTTGCCACTTGTCTTTGTGCTAGATTTCAGGCTGATCCTAGAGAATTTCACTTAGTAGCTATTTTTAGATATCTCAAGGGAACACCAAAACTTGGCATTTGATATCCTAGAGATTCTGGTTTTGATCTAACTGGTTATTCAGATGTAGATTATGCAGCTTGTAAAATAGACATAAAAAGCATAACAGGAACTTGTCAATTTCTAGGGAACAAGCTTGTGTCCTGGTTCAGTAAAAAAACAAAATTCAGTTTCTAATTCTACAGCTGAAGCTGAATATATTATTGCCGGTAGTTGCTGTGCACAGATTTTATGGATGAAAAACCAATTATTGGACTATGGTCTACAAGTGGATAGAATTCCCATTTTCTGTGATAACACAAGTATAATTGCCATCACTGAAAATCCAGTGCAGTATTCAAGAACAAAGCACATAGACATCAAGTACCACTTCATTAGGGAGAATGTTATGAATGGTACTGCGGAACTTCATTTTGTTCCAAGTGAAAAGTAGCCTGCAGATATATTTACCAAGCCACTTGATGAATCCACCTTTTCAAGGTTGGTAAGTAAGTTAGGTATGCTTAATTATTCTTGAATTATTTCAGATATTTTTGCAAGTTTTAATGCAGCCAGAAACTTAATTGATTTTTCTGTTTTGGATGAAATTTTGGCTAAATCAAAATTTACATCCCGACGGATGCTCATTATCCATCGAGTTTGATCATCCGTCAGAATATTTTTTTATGAATAAAAATCAGTTACTTTTCTGGATTATTTCATAACTCGACGGATAATTGATTTATCCTCATCCGTCGAATTGTCTCAATCTTAGCCGTTAAAACTCTGAACGTTATCCATCGAGTATACTTACAGTTTGTAAGCACAACACGACGGATAAGTGACAAAATTTGTACAGTTTATTTATTTTTAAATGACTATTTTGATCTATTTTGATTGGTTACTTTATTTCACTTTATTATTTTTGATAGTTTATTTCTGAGATAGTATAAAAGCAGAATTCATTTTTTATCTACTCGTTTATCATTCTCAATTCAATTGCTCTAACTTCCTTTCTTCCCCAAAGCAAATATTCTCTCTACAAATTTCTCATTCTCTAACAATGGCACCAGTAGTCAAAATAATGTCTCAATCTGGATATATCTATGAAAAGAACAACTTTGCAGCACTTGTGAATAAGGAGATTCCTCTGTCCGGAGACTTTCACAAGATGATGGATTTTGTGAAGAGCTGTAAACTCGGTTATGCTATGCTGGAATCACCCATAATCTACTGTGAAGTTTTGGAGGAGATATGGACAACTGCCGTGTATAACTCCATTGACAAAACCATAACATTCACTCTCAAAGGTAAGCAATTTTGCATTAACAGTGACATTGGCAAATCATGCTTTAGGATTCCAGATAACACTGCTACTGTTCCACACACAGACACTGATATAGTTAACATGCTAAATTCTATGGGCTATGCACTTCCTACTTCTAAGTTAAGTGAAATTAAGAGGTTAGGTCTTAGAAAGGAATGGAGTTATTGTGTGATGTGGTAACTAAAGTATTTTCTGGTAAAATTAGCAATTTCGAGTCTGTTAACATCTCCATGCTCAACATGCTCTACATGCTAATTACTGATAAATATTTTAATTTCAGTCAGTGTTCTAAAAATTGGTCTAGGCGGTCGTCTAGGTGGCGCCTAGGCGCTAGACGGTGGTAAAACGCCCCGACTCGGACCTAGGCGGTGATTTGCGCGTTTTTTCAAAATTCGGGTCAAAATCGAGATTAGGCGGGCTAGGCGGTCAAAAATCGGTCCTAGGCGGTCTAGGCGGAAAATAATTAAAAAAATATTTTTTTTTCTTTTTTATAATTTTAATTCATTAATTTCATAATTTCACAATATCATGTCAATTTCTAATATAAAGTATTGGTAAGAATTAACAAGTAATCTAATATATTTATTTTCTCACTTAAAATATTAAAATAACATATTATAATTAATTTAAAAGTGTGAATTAAAATATAGTTAATATTGTAAACTCAATAATTAGTACACAATATAACGACTCGTGTACTTTAATTTTATTTCTAATATTTGGAAGTGTAATAAAAGTTGAAGTAAATAAATAAAAGATGTGTATTGATTTTGGCAGCGGTTATTGATTGTTATTTAAATAATTATGATTTGTTGATATGTGGGATTGGAATTATGTGATATATTGGTGAGTTATGTGATTTTATTTTGCTTGTAAAAGTGACTTTATTGTAATTTTAATTCCATAAATATTTGGGTTGTCTTTAAAATTGGTTTTCTAATTTTATAATTTCAATAATTATTTTTAGGACTTTATAAAATTGAGAAATTAATATTTTGTTAATTATTCATTTTCAAATGATTTTCTGAGTGTGTTAAATGCTAAAATCCATATTTAATTATGGGAAAATTTAAAATTTATGAAATTTATATTTTATTAAGTTCGTATTATTCGGAGAATTTTAAAATTATTTTAGAAATTTTCGGGAATCGTTTCATGCGCGCGCCGTTTCGTTATTTATTAAAAAGCGGGTATAAAACGTACCTTAAAAATTGTTTAAAAATTTCGAAATTTACGTTTTTATTTACTTCGGGATATTTATAATATTTTAAAGATATTTTCGTAATTTTCGGAGGTTGTTTTATTCGTAACTTATTTCATTAAATTTAGTTTTCGGGGCAAAATTTCAGTTCCCGGGTATATCTGGGATACGTGTCAAAATCTTATAAAAGAAATTGACACGTATCCAATTAACAGATACGTGTCAGCAGTTGGATTTGGGGAGAATTAAAACATCATCTCTCTATTGTTTCTCTCCCTGTTGCTCTCTCTCTTCTCTCTCGTTCTCGGTTTCTTTTTCATTTTCTTCTTCCTTCGCTTGCTTCCACCTCCTCTCGGTAATTACTACGCTGCTTGTTTTCTTGTATTCCATTGTTGTCTCTTCCTTTCTCTGGCCGCTGTTGCCGCCGATTTCCGGTTGGTGGCGGCGGTAAGCGATTGTGTGTGATTGTGTGTGTATTGTGTGATGTTGTGTGTGCTGTGTGTGTGTTGTGTGTGTTGTGAGTGTGAGTTGTGTGTGTTGTGTGCGGTGTGTGCGCGCGAGCCGCGGCGCGTGTGTTCTGTGGTTATGTGGTTCCTGTGCTGTGCTGTTTCCCTGTGTTGGATTCTGTTGGGCTTGATTCTGTTGGTTCTGTTGGGCCTGTTATTGGGCCTGGGAGTTGGGTTTAGTAGTGGGCTCTAATTATTGTGCAGTTGGTTTAATATGAATTAATTTGTGTTATTGCAGGGATTTTTGTTGACTGATTTTGTGAAATAAAATACCGTGCAGTAAAAAAAATAATTTTAAAAAAAAAATCGGTGAAATTTTGGTTGGAATCCGAATTATCGGGTACCCCGGAAATTTTGCCGCCGTACCGCGATGACTCGCTACGAGCGGACGGTGGTCGGTGATGACGATGTTCTGAGTCCTAAATTCTATAAATAAATAAAATAAAATAATTATGTAAAATATTTTCGGACTTAAATAATTAGTTGTGATTGGTGTTGGGATGTAAGTTGTATAAAAGGATAAATAATATTGTGGATTATTGAGAATTGTTGACGTCGATTATAAACGACGGGTAGTCTTATAAATAAAGAAGTTGCTGCCAAAATTTTCTAAAATATATTTGTAATCATACATAATTATGTTTTACGTGATATCCCTATTTATGTTCGAGAAATATAATTGTATGATTATGTGTATAATAATAATACGAGTCGGGTTATCGAATTTGGGTTATTAGGATTTGAGGATATCAAGCATGTCGGTATAACTAATTAGGCTATTCTATAATTGTAGATCCCAGTCGAGTTGTTCCAGGATCAAAGTCAACGTGAAAGGTATTAGGGTTTGTAAAGCGTTGCAAGGCAAGTACCCCTGACCATTCTTTTATGGTTCAGTGTATATGAATAGCTAAATGTTTTATTCTCGTAATGGAACAGAAACATTTTAAGTTACGTATCCCCCGTAGTTATAAAATCACTGTTTTCGAATTGTTTTGGGGAGAAGTAACTTCAAAAGGTACCTATCTCGAATGAAATGATTTGCGAACTGGATTTTTATATGTGTGCTGGTTAAATATATGGTTTTGAAAGGAGATAGGTACAAGTGTTTTGAAAACTGGATAAAACGGTCAGATATGGGATACATTGGGGCCAGAGTAGGCCTATTGAGGTGGCGTAAGAGGCTAATTCGGTTACGCGCATTATAAAACCGATTAGTCCAGCAGGTCAGAGACCTAGCTAGTCTCTGAGTTCCGGAACAGGTAGATGGGATGGCAGTTAGAGTCGTCTGGTGTTGATAGCCTGATCAGCTATCTTCACATATCCGTTATGTATCTGATTGGGATTTGTGAATTATATGAAAGCATGATTTATTGATACAGCGGTTTTTATAAAATGATTAGCATGCTAAAATTGGACTCTGGTATTACGCAGCACACTATAATGTTGTTTTCACAAAGCATGCTAGTTAGTGATATCCAGTTACTTTGATTATCATTATGAAATGTTGATATCATGATTACAGCTCTGTTCCCATTATTGTTACATTATTGTTTTAATATATTATTCATATTTGGTACTGCTGAGCGATTATGCTCACCCTTGCAAACTGTTACGTATATTTCGCAGATGCCTAGAAGATCTGTCAGACCGACCCGTGTTCCCGCCCCTTCTGGACCTGGCTCCTCTGAGGTAGTTTGTATCAGACCATGAGGTCTGAAGAGTTGCTGAATAAAGTTAGTGTGTCGTAGATAGTGAATAAAAAGTTTGTAATAATGAGAAACCTGAATTATACTTGAACCTGGATCAGATCTTGGTTTGGGGTCAAGTTAGTATATTTTAATAATAATAACTCTGTTGTTATAATTTTTGGGTAATTGTGTTTAGTGACGTCAACTCCTGACCCCGGGGTTGAGGCCGTCACAGTTGGTATCAGAGCTACAGGTTCAAGTCCCTGATTCAGGTTAGGGATTATGTTAAGTAGGTGATAGCTTGAGTCTTTAAGTGTGAGTCAGCAACTCATATAGAGGAGCAAACCTTTAGAGTCAGTCAAGGGTTCCGACGGCGTTACCCTGGCATCTATTAAATGTTTTGATAGAATTGCCTTGACCTGGTTGTGTCTTGCCTGTATATTTATTATGTTGGCAATGGCCTATTGCGATTTTGAGTTCTCCATCTCGGGCTTCTGATTCGGATAGCTCAGATTCAGAGAAACCCCTTGATGCAGTTGTCGAGGAGACCCCTATGCCTCCTCCACCAGTCCCTTCTTTTGTGCCTCGAGACATTCCTGGATCTGGTCCTCGTCCTCGTTCGGTACGTAGGTCTGTGTCTGCTTTTAGGGATTTCCCTCCCGGCTGCGGTCCCAGTTCTTCTATAATGAGACCTCCGGCACCTCCTGTGGCCTCTAGTGGTATTTCTTCACCGATCCCTTATCATGTCCATAGGGCGGTGAATACTTCCTTTATCAGAGATCAGAGTCCAGAGTTTGCTGCCCATATGGACCAGGTACCTATTGCACCATTTCAGGGTATTTCTGCCCCTTCCCCTGAGGTGCGAGCCCGTGTGAGAGCATTGACCCAGATGGCTGTAGAGAGGGCTAGGTCTGTTGACCATTTCATTAGTTCAGAGTTCAGAGCTGTGCAGTATCAGGACCTAGTGAACTGGCTAGTATTTGAGCTAGGTTCCATTGGTGGCAGTGGTAGAGGGATGCAGAGCTCAGAGTTGACTTCTAGGAGTTCTGTGGTTGTTTACTTTGTATATGTACATTATGTTGTGATGGGTTGTAGTAGGCGAGGCTGTTATGACAGCCAATTTTGGCGTGTATTCGGATGGTTCTTTGTATTTGGATTTTCAGTTGTACTGGTTGGATTCTGTTGGTTATTATATTTCAGCTGCTTTATATTATTATTCAGTTTTACATATTGTGTGTTGCTATTATTGTTGTTATTATTATTGTTGTTTCTGTTGCTGGCATTTTTAGATTATAATCATTCACTCAGGACGGATCCAATTATATGGGGGATGAGAATATTGTCTTAGTGGCAACGCTCTCCTGATGCATAAATATAAACTGCTGGAGCAATCCATTCTCTTATATATGACTATTATGTTTCAGGAGATTCCATCAAAGAAAAATTCTCAGCCCAACAACGGATCTGCTGGGGATCCTTCCATGAGTGATTTGATGAACTTGTTGCGTCAGCAGACTGTACAGCTGGCCCAACAGCAACAACAATTCCAGCAACAGCAGCAACAATTGCAACAGCAACAACAACAACAGCAGCTCATACAGCAACAACAACAACAAATCCAACAGCAGCAACTACAAATCCAACAGCAGCATGAGATGAGAGGGGCAAATCAAGGTGTTAGTTTTAAGTCTTTTCAAGCAGTGAAGCCCCCAGAGTTTAAAGGAGAGGTAGATCCTGTTGCTGCCAGGATATGGTTAAAGGAATTGGAAAAGGCATTTGTGCTCACCAAGGTGAGTGAGAATTTAAAAACTGATTATGCTAGTTATTTTCTGAGAAATGATTCGAATTATTGGTGTGAATCTACGCGAGCCCTAGAAGGAGAAGGTCCAGTTCCCTGGGCCAGATTCACAGAGTTGTTTTTGGAAAAGTATTTTCCAGCTTGTCTCCAAAGTCAAATGGAGATGGAGTTTTTGGAGCTGAAATAAGGAAATAGGAGTGTCACGGAATATGAAGCGAAGTTTAAAGAGTTGGCCCGTATAGCACCGAAATATGTGAGTTCAGAAGCCCAAAGAGCGAAGCGGTTTCAACAAGGGTTGAAGCCAGAAATAAGGAGTGGAGTTGTAGCCTTACAACTCAAGATATATACTTTGGTAGTTCAGGCTGCCCTGGTGATAGAGAGTGATCAAAAGTTAGCTGCAAAGGAGCAGGGTGAAAAGAAAAGGAAATTTGAAAGTGGAACTGCAAAGTCAGAATCAGGAATAGCAAGTCGAAAGTTTCAGCGTTGGTTCGGCAGAAATAAGAATAAAAAGTTTAAAGGGCAGAACTTTCCCCAAGTTAAGCCCGGTACAACATCAGTTAACTCTGCCCCGACGAGGATGAGTAAGCGAGTAGTTGATTGTAAGACGTGTGGGAAAAAGCACAGTGGACAGTGCCGAGAGAATGTTAATTGTTTTAAGTGTGGACAGAAAGGTCACTATTCCACGGAGTGTAAGTCTGAGATTCAAGGAGTTACTTGTTTTAGTTGCGGCAAAGTGGGACACAGCTAGGAATTGCAAGTCAGTGACCCAAGGTAATGCGGGAAGGAGTCTGTCTCAAGGACCAGCAACCAGTACTGCGAGAGCTAGGACTTTTAAGATGACCCAGAAGTCTCCAGTTCATGATTCTGATGTGGTTGCAGGTACGCTTACTCTAAATTCCGTACCTGTTAATGTTTTGTTTGATTCGGGAGCGTCCAAATCTTTTATATCTGTGAGTTGTGTGAATAAAATGTAATTGATGCTAGAAGATTTAGAGGAACCCTTAACTATAGCAGTGGCTAATAAGGATAGAGTACTTGTAAAACAATTTTGTCCTAGTTGTTCCCTAGAGATTTCGGGGTATATGTTCCCTGTTGACTTAATACCCTTCGAGTTGGGAGACTTTGATGTTATTCTAGGTATGGATTGGTTGTCTCGATATAGGGCAAATATTGATTGTAAGAAAAAGAGAGTTGTTCTGTACACCTCAGATAATAGAAGGATCAGTTACCAAGGGCAGAGGCAAGATAGGAAGTTTCTCTCAGTGATGCAAGCAAGAAAATTGCTGAGACAAGGATGTGAAGCGTACTTGGCTCATGTAGTGGATACGAAGAAAAAGACCCCTATTTTGGATGACATCCCTGTAGTAAGAGAATTCCCTGATGTTTTTCCAGAAGAATTACCAAGATTGCCACCTGATCGTGAGATAGAGTTTTCCATTGATTTGATACCTGGAGCTGAACCAGTTTCTAAGGCTCCATACAGAATGGCCCCGATTGAAATGAAAGAATTGGCTAAGCAACTTCAGGAGTTATTGGATAAATGAGTTATTCGACCCAGTGTTTCCCCCTGGGGTGCTCCAGTGTTATTTGTGAAGAAAAAGGATGGAAGTATGATATTGTGTATTGATTGCAGAGAGCTGAATAAGTTGACGATAAAGAATAAATATCCTTTTCCGCGGATCGATGATCTGTTTGACCAGCTTAAGGGAGCATGTTACTTTTCAAAGATTGACTTAAGGTCTGGCTACCACCAATTGAAGATAAAGCCCGAGGATATCCCCAAGACTGCATTTCGAACAAGGTATGACCATTACGAGTTTCTAGTAATGTCGTTTGGATTGACGAATGCGCCAGCAGCTTTCATAGATTTGATGAATAGGGTATACAAGGAGTATCTGGATAAGTTTATTATTGTATTTATTGATGACATCCTCATATACTCGAAGAATCCAGAAGATCACGTGGTGCATCTGCAGATTGCCCTTCAAAAGTTAAGAGAAAAGCAGTTGTATGCTAAGTTTTCTAAGTGTGAGTTTTGGCTGACGGAAGTACAGTTCCTTGGTCACGTAATAAGTAAAGAAGGTATCAAAGTAGACCCGGTAAAGATTGAAGCCGTATCAAAATGGGAGCGACCGAAGACACCAACGGAAATAAGAAGTTTTCTTGGATTAGAACGATATTATCGAAGGTTTGTGAAAGATTTCTCGAAGATTGCATCCCCACTAACCAAGTTGACCAGGAAAAATGAGAAGTTCGTTTGGACAGAAAAGTGTGAAGAGAGTTTCTAGGAGTTAAAACGAAGATTAGTGACGACTCCAGTGTTAGCATTGCCAGATGAGACGGGAAACTTTATAATTTACAGTGATGCTTCTCTGAAAGGATTGGGATGTGTGTTAATACAGCATGACAAAGTGATTGCGTATGCCTCTAGACAACTAAAGCCTCAGGAACAAAAATATCCAGTTCATGACCTTGAATTGGCGGCTATAGTATTTGCTTTAAAGTTATGGTGTCACTACTTGTATGGAGAGAAATGGGATATTTACACCGATGATAAGAGCCTGAAGTATATATTCACGCAGAAAGATCTGAACATGAGGCAGAGAAGGTGGTTGGAGTTGATTAAGGACTATGATTGTTTGATTAATTATCACCCAGGTAAAGCCAGTGTAGTGGCTGATGCCTTGAGTAGAAAGGAAAGGCTGAATATGATTAAGATTGCGGAAGAGTTGGCACGGGACTTAGAAAGAATGGAAATTGAAGTTCGAGGATCTAACGGAAGTCAAGAGCAACTATATGAAATTACTTTCCAGCCGGCCTTAATGGAAAAGATTAGAAGATGTCAAGAAGGAGTTATGGAGCAAGAGTTGAATACTTTGACAGGAGAAGAGTTGTGTACTCAAAAAGATAGTCAAGGTTTATATAGGTTTTTGTCCAGAGTATGGATTCCTGATGTAACAGAGTTAAAGAACGCAGTATTGCAGGAAGCACATAACTCTAGGTTTTCTATTCACCCTGGTAGTACCAAGATGTACCAGGATTTGAAGAGAAATTTTTGGTGGCCAGGAATGAAGAAGGATATTGCCAATTGGGTAAGTAAATGTCACGTGTGTCAGACGGTGAAAGCAGAGCATTAACGACCGAGTGGATTGTTACAACCTCTGGAGATTCCTCAATGGAAATGGGAAGACATTGCTATGGATTTTGTAGTGGGATTGCCAAAGACGAGAGCGAATCATGATGCTATTTAGGTAATCATTGATAGATTGACTAAGTCGGCGCATTTCCTTCCGATTAATGAGAGGTATTTGTTGGAAAGGCTAGTGAAGTTATACTTGGATGAGATAGTTACCAAACATGGAGTTCCTGTTTCTATAGTATCGGATCGAGACCCTAGATTTAATTCTAGGTTTTGGACTAAATTCCAAGAGTGCTTAGGAACGAAATTAAATATGAGCACCGCCTATCATCCTCAGACGGATGGCCAAAGTGAAAGAACAATTCAGACCATAGAGGATATGTTGAGAGTCTGTGTTCTAGATTTTAAGGGTAAATGGGATGAGCACCTACCTTTGATTGAGTTCTTATATAATAACAGCTACCATGCCAGTATAGGGATGCCACCTTATAAAGCTTTGTATGGATGAAAGTGTAGGTCACCATTGTACTGGGATGAAGTAGGAGAAAAGAAAGTGTTAGGCCCTGAGTTGGTTCAGCAGACTAGTGTTGATTCGGAAAAGATTGGAAGCAGCTCAAGATAGACAAAGAAAATATGCAGATTTGCATAGGAAAGACATGGACTTTGAGATAGGAGCTTTGGTGTTACTAAAAGTATCGCCTTGGAAAGGGTTAGTACGATTTGGTCAGAAGGGTAAACTTAGCCCTAGATTCATAGGACCCTTTTGAGGTTTTGAAGAAAGTGGGAAGGGTTGCTTACGAGGTTGCGTTACCCCCGCAGTGGCAGCACATTCATAATGTGTTCCACGTGTCTATGTAAAAGCCCTATATCCCTGATTCGAATCAAGTTATAGAATATGAACCGATTGAGCTTCAACCAGATTTATCCTATGTAGAACAACCGGTTCAAATCCTAGACCGTAAGGAACGAGTCCTTAGAAATAAGTCAATTCCTATAGTAAAAGTTTTATGGAGAAATCCTCGAGTAGAAGAGTCTACCTGGGAATTTGAGTCAGACATGCTTGATAAATATCCTCATTTGTTTAGATGAGTCAGATTCTGGGGACAGAATCTTTTTAAGGGGGAAGGAATATAACGACTCGTGTACTTTAATTTTATTTCTAATATTTGGAAGTGTAATAAAAGTTTAAGTAAATAAATAAAAGATGTGTATTAATTTTGGCAGCGGTTATTGATTGTTATTTAAATAATTATGATTTGTTGATATGTGGGATTGGAATTATGTGATTTATTGGTGAGTTATGTGATTTTATTTTGCTTGTAAAAGTGACTTTATTGTAATTTTAATTCCATAAATATTTGGGTTGTCTTTAAAATTGGTTTTCTAATTTTATAATTTCAATGATTATTTTTAGGACTTTATAAAATTGAGAAATTAATATTTTGTTAATTATTCATTTTCAAATGATTTTCTGAGTGTGCTAAATGCTAAAATCCATATTTACTTATGGGAATCTTTAAAAATTATGAAATTTATATTTTATTAAGTTCGTCTTATTCGGAGAATTTTAAAATTATTTTGGAAATTTTCGAAAATCGTTTCATGCGTGCGTCATTTCGTTATTTATTAAAATGTGGGTATAAAGCGTACCTTGAAAATTGTTTAAAAATTTCGAAATTAAGTTTTTATTTACTTCGGGATATTTATAATATTTTAAAGATATTTTCGTAATTTTTGGAGGTTGTTTTATTCGCAACTTATTTCGTTAAATTCAGTTTTCGGGGCAAAATTTCAGTTCCCGGGTATATCTGGGATACGTGTCAAAATCTTATAAAAGAAATTGACACGTATCCAATTAACAGATACGTGTCAGCAATTGGCTTTGGGGAGAATTAAAACATCATCTCTCTATTGTTTCTCTCCCTGTTGCTCTCTCTCTTCTCTCTCGTTCTCGGTTCCTTTTTCATTTTCTTCTTCCTTCGCTTGCTTCCACCTCCTCTCGGTAATTACTATGTTGCCTGGTTTCTTGTATTCCATTGCTGTCTCTTCCTTTCTCTGGCCGCTGTTGCCGCCGATTTCCGGTTGGTGGCGGGGGTAGGCGATTGTGTGTGATTGTGTGTGATTGTGTGTGTATTGTGTGGTGTTGTGTGTGTTGTGTGTGTTGTGTGTGTTGTGAGTGTGAGTTGTATGTGTTATGTGCGGTGTGTGCGCGCGAGCCACGGCGCGTGTGTGCTGTGGTCGTATGGTTCCTGTGCTGTGCTGTTTCCCTGTGTTGGATTCTGTTGGCTTGATTCTGTTGGTTCTGTTGGGCCTGTTATTGGGCCTGGCAGTTGGGTTTAGTAGTGGGCTCTAATTATGGGCTTAATTATTGTGCAGTTGGTTTAATATGAATTAATTTGTGTTATTGTAGGGATTTCTTTTGACTGATTTTGTGAAATAAAATACCGTGCAGTAAAAAAATAATTTAAAAAAAAATCGGTGAAATTTTGGTTGGAATCCGAATTATCGGGTACCCCGGAAATTTTACCGCCGTACCGCGATGAGTCGCTATGAGTGGACGGTGGTCGGTGATGACGATGTTCTGAGTCCTAAATTCTATAAATAAATAAAATAAAATAATTATGTAAAATATTTTCGGACTTAAATAATTAGTTGTGATTGGTGTTGGGATGTAAGTTGTATAAAAGGATAAATAATATTATGGATTATTGAGAATTGTTGACGTCGATTATAAACGACGGGTAGTCTTATAAATAAAGAAGTTGCTGCCAAAATTTTCTAAAATATATTTGTAATCATACATAATTATGTTTTACGTGATATCCCTATTTATGTTCGAGAAATATAATTGCATGATTATGTGTATAATAATAATACGAGTCGGGTTGTCGGATTTGGGTTATTAGGATTTGAGAATATCAAGCATGTCAGTATAACTAATTAGGGTATTCTGTAATTGTAGATCCTAGTCGAGTTGTTCCAGGATCAAAGTCAGTGTGAAAGCTATTAGGGTTTGTAAAGCGTTGTAAGGCAAGTACCCCTGACCATTCTTTTATGGTTCAGTGTATATGAATAGCTAAATGTTTTATTCTCGTAATGAAACAGAAACGTTTTAAGTTACGTATCCCCCGTAGTTATAAAATCACTGTTTTTGAATTGTTTTGGGGAGAAGTAACTTCAAAAGGTACCTATCTCGAATGAAATGATTTGCGAACTGGATTTTTATATGTGTGCTTGTTAAATATATGGTTTTGAAAGGAGATAGGTACAAGTGTTTTGAAAACTGGATAAAACGGTCAGATATGGGATACATTGGGGCCAGAGTAGGCCTATTGAGGTGGCATAAGAGGCTAATTCGGTTGCGCACATTATAAAACCGATTAGTCCAGCAGGTCAGAGACCAAGCTACTCTCTGAGTTCCGGAACAGGTAGATGGGATGACAGTTAGAGCCGTCTGGTGTTGATAGCCTGATCAGCTGTCTTTATATATCCGCTATGTATCTGATTGGGATTTGTGAATTATATGAAAGCATGATTTATTGATACAGCGGTTTTTATAAAATGATTAGCATGCTAAAATTGAACTCTGGCATTACGCAGCACACTATAATGTTATTTTCACAAAGCATGCTAGTTAGTGATATCCAGTTACTTTGATTATCATTATGAAATGTTGATATCATGATTACAGCTCTGTTCCCATTATTGTTGCATTATTGTTTTAATCTGTTATTCATATTTGGTACTGCTGAGCGATTATGCTCACCCTTGCAAACTGTTACGTATATTTTGCAGATGCCTAGAAGATCTGTCAGACCGACCCGTGTTCCCGCCCCTTCTGGACCTGGCTCCTCTGAGGTAGTTTGTATCAGACCATGAGGTCTGAAGAGTTGCTGAATAAAGTTAGTGTGTCGTAGATAGTGAATAAAGAGTTTCTAATAATGAGAAACCTGAATTATACTTGAACCTGGATCGGATCTTGGTTTGGGGTCAAGTTAGTATATTCTAATAATAATAACTCTGTTGTTATAATTTTTGGGTAATTGTGTTTAGTGACGTCAACTCCTGACCCCGGGGTTGAGGCCGTCACACATAACGCATGTCAAATATGTAGATATTATTTAATACCATTCTAATTTTTTTTTCAAACAAATATATGACACATTGATCATTATATAATTATAAAAATTAAAAATAATATTTATATTTTTCCGATTAATGTTTCGATTAATCAGTCTGATTAATCTCCGACTTGCCGATTAATCTCTTGAAGGTACCCTCACCGCCTGGCACGCCTAGCGATTTCTGGAACACTGATTTCAGTGACTTGGTCTTGTTTGAGTTAGGCTATAAGTTAGGAGAACTGAATAAGAGAGGTAAAAGTGTCTACTATAATGACTCGTGTATTTTTATATTAATTAAATGTGTAATTGTGGAATTACTAAATAAATGAATTATGTGTATAGTATTTGACAGCTCGGTGTTGTTTTATTATTATGCATGTGTAATTTATAGTGTGTCGGGCTGTCCTCGTAATTAATTATGAAATTGTACTGAGTTGTTTTTACTTTTAAAAGGGGATTTAATGCAAATTTATTTGCATAAATATTCAGAATATCTCTAAAATTGTTTTTATGGTTTTATAATTATAATAATTATTTTTGGGATTTTATAAAATTTGGTAATCAATATTTTATCAATTATTTAGCCCTGTATGATTTGATGACTTCATTTATTGGTAAAATCCATATTTAATTCCAGAATTCTTTAAAAATTATGAAACTCATATTTATTTAAGTTTGGAATATTCCGAGAATTTTAAAACTATTTTGGTAATTTTTGGGATTAATTTAATCCGCGCGTTAGTTCGTTTTATTGATAAAAGTGGATATGAATTGTGTTTCATAAATTATTTTAAAATTACAAAATTTATGTTTTTATAAAATTCGGGATATTTGTAACATTGTAAGATTATTTTGGGAATTATTTGAATTTTATTTATACGCACCTAAGTTTGTTAAATTAATTAAAACGATAAAAAAAGTTGAGTTAACAGCAGAAGGGGGTACGTGTCGTTCCACCGGGCATCTAATAATATAGTGCGGACACGTAGCAAAAATTATCTCTCCCGTTTCCTAATTTCCGGGGAAACCAATCTCTTTCCTCTACCTCAACTCTCTTTAATCTCCTTATCTCTCCTCTCTCTCTCGGTTGGTCTCTCTGGCGACTCTTTCTTCTTCCCCTCTCTGTTCCGATTTCCCCGCTGCTCCCTGGTGGTTCCGCCGCCGGCGTTATTCTGGTGCTCCCCTGCTCCGGCCGTTTTTCTTTCCGTTTTCTGGCCATAGCTCCTGGTTCGGTTCTGTCTTGCTGCTTAGCGTATATATATACATACATGTGTGGTATATATGTATGTTCAGTAGTAATTGATGCATGGTGGTGTTAGTTCTGGTTGCCGCCGGTTTAATTTCTGGCTAGGTGGCCGGGACATGTCCTGTGCATGGTTTTTTTTGTTTCCTCTGGCTGTCTGCGCGTGTGATACGCGTACTTTTCCTAATGCAATTGATTTTTAATATTTTGTTTATT
Organism: Apium graveolens; assembly: GCF_009905375.1. Lineage (NCBI taxonomy): Eukaryota > Viridiplantae > Streptophyta > Magnoliopsida > Apiales > Apiaceae > Apium > Apium graveolens. The sequence goes on along the minus strand of NC_133648.1, from coordinate 154,600,469 downwards.
TTAGCTTTCTGCTGGAAATATTTGAGTAAGAATTTATGAAATAAATCTATTTATGCGAAAAGTTATTTTAATTTATCCGTGAATTTCATTCGGATACCCGAATTTATCGGGCACCAATGAATTTTACTGCCATCCGCGGTGAATTGCGATGAGGGGACGGTGGACCGTGATGATCATTATCTGAATCCTAATATTTTAAAATAAATAAATATAAAATACAAATAATAATTAATAATTATAATTAAGTTGAAACTCGGAAATGTGTGGAATTTTGATTGTTATGATTGGGTTGAATCGGAGGTTGGGAATTGTATATGGATTAACTGTGGGTTGTTTGTTGTTGATTTGACGTCGAGTTGTTCGACGGGTAGGCCGATAAACAGAGGAGGTGCTGCCCGAATTTTTGGAAATTAAATTCGGAAATTTGGGACATACCTTGTAATTATCAGAATGTCGTGCGAGTATAAATAAGTATATACATATATTTTGCGCGGAACTTGATTGTATGATGTGGTGAATATTTTTCCAAAACCGAATAACCCTAATTTCATAAAATGACGAGTATGTGTATTTTCCGAAAATGAATACCAAACTGATTTTTTTTTGAGAACGTGAACCCTAATTGTTGTGTGTGTTATTATAATATGTGTAATTACGAGTCAGGATTTGATATCGAATGGGTAGGTTGTTAGAGAGGATATGTCAAGCATACCTAGACGTCTAACGTAGGGTATTTCGGCTCTGTAGGTCTAGTCGAAGGACTCAAGAATTGATGTCGAACTAAGATAACCTAGTGATCAGTCGACAACGGCGAGGTTCCCAAGCGAAGGACCTGAGCGTTGAAGTCGGATGCAGGATAGTCAAATAGTAAAGTGATAAAGCCGATTATCCCGAATCGGTTCAAGATCGATTAGAGATAGTTGTAATGCTCTGCAAGGCAAGTACCCCTGGCCATTCTTTTATGGTTCAGTATATATGAATTAAATATTGTTTTACTTTCAAACAGGAACAGAAACATTTTATGTTACGTATTCCCCGTATTTAATTATGTTTTATTAACGGATGTTTTGGGGAAAAAGTAACTTCTGAAAATACCTATCTCTAGATTGTGATTAAACTGAAAAGGATTTTTGAATGTGTGATGTAACGGTTTCATAAGAGATAGGTGTAATTGATTTTGAAAAATGGATAAACGTGAATCAGATATTGGATGGTTAGTGGCGTAAGAGGCCCATTATTAGGTAACGGCCCAGCAAGTAGTTGCGTAAGAGGCAGTCGGATGCGCGCATTGGTAGGCCGCTTAGTCCAGCATAACAGAGACCTAGCTAGTCTCTGAGTTCCGGAACAAAAATTATCGTGGGATGGACTGATCAGCGGTCCCTAGAATTCATCCACTTTTATATCTGATTTTGGTTTAATGGTTCCCGTAATGGAACAAATAGTTTTTTGGTCCCTGTAACGGGACAGATGATTTTGTGGTTCCAGTAACGGAACAAGTAATTGAGGTTCCAGTAACGGAACAAATGGTTTTGGGTCCCCTTACCGGGACAAATGGTTTTATGGTTCCTGTAATGGAACGGAAGGTTTGAAAATGAAAATAGCATGCTAAAATTGAACTCTGGTATTTATGCACAGCACACGACAATTGATTTTGTTTTACAGAGCATGCTAGTTTTGATATCCAGTTTATACCTTCTTTACATGTTAATAACAAGTTATGAATTCTGTTCCTATAACTGCTTTACTTTAAATCATTTTATTTTTTATTCATATAGTGGAACTGCTGAACAAGCAATTACTCACCCTTGCAGAATGTTTTACATATATATTGCAGATGCCTAGGAGATTCTTTCGCGGTAGTCAGGGCAGAGTTCCAGTTCCTTCCATATCAGGCTCCTCTAAGGTAGTGGTGTTGGACCAAAGATGGTCTGTTGAGTTGCTGTATTAGGTTAATGGGTCAAAATGGCTTGTGTAAGTTGGTGTTGTAATTAGTTGTAACCTAAAGTATACTTAAACCTGGAAAAGATCTTAGTAAAAGGGTCGTAGTTATATTCTATTATTGAATTATTTATTTTATGATTGTTGTTGATGACGTCAACTTCTGACCCCGGGGTTGAGGCCGTCACATCTACTATACTAGATTCTTTATGATGCTTGATAGCCATCTTATTAAGGATATTTTTGTTGAGAACCCAACCAACAAGATGAATTGTTGGGTTCAAGAAAGGAGAGTCATTGCTAACCTCGGTGCCCCTCTATTACTTTCCAATCATGGAGGGACCTCAGGTAAGTGAGGTAAGTACCACTGTCTCCACTCTTCCAACCTCACACATTTCTTTGCCTTCTAGTGTGGTTGTGGCATCTGTGTCAATGACCCAACAGATGCCTACCCAAGCTACCAAACCTACAATTTCTAAATCCAAAGCTAAGAAAGCCCCCTATGGTTTCTCTCAAAATAAACTAGTTGCAAAATCTACTAAACACAAAGAGGGGAGTGTGAAGGTGAGTAAGCAAGGTGAGGGACATGGTGAAAATCTAAGAAATCCTAAGGATAAGGCTGGTGAGATGAGTGTACCCAAGCCTAGCCACACCACAGTTTCCAAACAAACTGTGGTTGTTAATAAGGAAATTAGCTCTTTTCTAGTTTCATCCTCCCAAAAGGATGTTACTGTTGAAACAAGCTCCCAACCAGGAGCACAGGCCAAGAGGGTTAGGGACACTAGTTTACCACAAACTTATGCTAGAAAGAAAAGATCAAAAACCCTTTGGGATGCACAGGAAACACACACAGTGCAAACCGGTGCTAAAGACCCAGTCACTGCACCTTCTCAAAGTCAGATTGATGTGACTCCAATAAATGTGGAGTCACATCCAAAATCTTTTAAAATTGAAGCACCTGAAACACCAAATTCACCCACACACTCACTGGATGTTGACATGATAAATACATCACTTCCAAATTCTCCATCTTTAACTCTATTGGAGAAGCCAAAAATCCAAGCAAGTAAGCATTATCTTTTAGATGATTTGTTGGCTCACTTGCCAATTCTTTTTTAGTCTATTGAGATATCTGTGCCCAAATTTTCATCAATCTGCACAGAGTCTACAATAGTCTCCACTCCAAACTCATTCATTTCTTCTATCCCAGTTGATATCATTCATCCGTCGAATAGTGATTATATCCCGACGGATGTGCCTAACAACAGTCATCCGTCGGCAAGCCAAACTACTACCCCGATGGATATTCCTCATCCGTCAGGAGTCTCTGCACAACTTCAAATTTCTTCAATTATCACAAGTGCTGAGGACTTAGCAGTAGTACAATCACTCTTAAGATTGAGGGAAGGGAGTGAACTGAGTGAGAGGCTGGGTTGCTCCCAGGAAAAAGGAGAGAATATGAGTGAACAAATGCCGTCCATTTCTTCAGGACTGGCAAAAGTGAGTGAGAGGAGTCCCACCGTAGATGGTGAAGGTGAAGGTGTAAGGGTGGGAAGCCAAGGGGCGCCCTTGATGCAAAAAGAGATATATTGAGAGAAATGCAGGTACATGAGAGATAAGGATGGAAACCATTGCAAGTGAGTCAATGAATCTCAATGATGTAGAAAGGAAAAGACTATTTCAGCAAGAAGATCAAGCTGTCATACATTCTATTTCCTTAGATGCTGAGACATTTACTCATCCTGTTACAGCTTATCAAACACTAGCTGTATAGGATAATGAGGAACTGAAAGAATGCTTAATTTGGTGCACACCACTTAATCCATACAAAGAGATAAGGATGCCATCAAAGCCATGCCACCTAAAGCTGATGATGATATAGACCATGGCACTGGTGAATTTGAAGGTCTTTTTGGAGACGATGATGAGGATAGTAAAGAGCCCATAAATATAGGGGGAGCAGTAGGAACCAGCTCTAGATCTGGCCTGCCATCTTAGGCATTCTCTAAGGAATGTGATCTTCAATATTTCACGATCACTCTCATCCATCAAATCCAGGAGACACATAATGCTATTCAATCAACAACAGATGCTGGCACCAGGATGCTCTTACATGCACATCTAAATTCTCTACAAATACATCAAATCCAAGGTGTTCAACACAATCAGGATGCCACTTCTATCAATACTGAGATTGATCAAGTGAAGAAGGATAGTTATGAAAGATTGGATGATAAACTTCTAGAAGCAACAATGCTTGATATTAAGAGATAAATAAGGAAGAACTCTGATCTTTCCACAAAAGTGGAGTCCTTGGACAAAAGGATGACTACTATGGAAGCTTCTCTCATAGCTATACATCTACATCAAGCACAACAAACTCAACTGCTGCAACAACTGGTGGCTGCACAAACTTCTTCCTCCACTCTACTTGATGATAAAAAAGGGGGAGAAATCATTATCTCAAGTCAGTCAAGCAGAGCCATCTATTGAGGGGGAGAAAGTGGTAAATGTACAAATCAGCCAAGTAATTGTTCCAGAAATTACTCTGCCAAAGCCACCAGTATTGGACAACATTGATCTGATCCACATAGCAGCTGCTAAGCTTGAGTCAAAGTCAATTCCTAAGATGCTTGATGTTACAGTTGTGGAGAAGGAACTGGATGATAAATGGAGAAAGATAGATGCAAAAATTCAACAAAGGTTTTGGCCAATTCAGAAATCAGACAAAGTCTTCAATCATCACTCTCAAGTCAAGCAGATTTTTGTGAATGAAATAAGTATGAATTATCTGGAAAAGGCCAAACATCTTGCATCAAATCTCCAAAAGCAAATCTTGTCATGAAGCCTAAAAGAAACTTCTCAAGGTTTTCAGACAAAAATCCTATGGATATTGTGTATGAGACACCTAGGCCAGATGAGAAGAAGCTGTTGGCTAGGTCAATTGTATTTTTCAAGGATCCTACTGATTCAGCACTTAAAAGAAGAATTGCCAAGATTTACAAAAATGGTGAAGAAATCTATGTGGTGGCTGGAGACCCTCAGTTTGTAGAAGCTAAAAAGGAAGAGAAGGAAAGAATCAGACAAGAAAAGAAGCAAGCTGCATTAGATGCTAAGAAGCTCAAACAAAAGAAGGAGCAAGCTGCTATCTTGGCCAAACTTCAAGCTGTAAAGACTACAACTGAGATCTCTGCACAACCATCTGTAATTGCTGAACCTCAAGATCAAAAAGTGCAAAATGAACCACAACAGAAAAGAAGATTCAGATACAAGATCCACTCCAAAAGAAAATTGGACTTCAGTGATGAGGAAATGGAAGACTACATTCCCAAAAAGTCTACAACTTCAACTCAGACACCAAAACCCTTAATGGTATTTGAAGAATTCAAGGTGGTGGATCCAACAAGGAATATACATGATAAGCCCATAATTCCAAAGGATGAGCCAGTAGACTGGGATAGTTTGCCAATTCCTGAACTAAACTTTCCAATCTTCAACAAGCCAAAGAAGACAAAGACCAGAGCAAGCAAGAAAGTAAAGCCTATGACTCTCAGATCCAAGACCCTAACCAAATCTCAACCCACAGTCAACAAGGAAGATCTCTTATACATCTGTGACATCAAGGAGTTCTCTGAAATAAACCTCTACTTGAAAGAATTGGAAGAAGTAAGAGGGATTGATGCCTACAGACATCTTCCTGAAAGGCTAGTATTAAAGTATAAGGGAAGGAAAGAGATTACATGGCCACTTTACAGGATTCTTCAAGAAAGCCAATTTGTACTGATAAAGGTTTATTCATCCTTTAAGAAGAACTTTGGATTTAATGTGACTGCAAAGAGGATAGTACTAAAGAAAATAGAGGAGCTAAGGAGCAATAAAGCCAAATATGCACTTCCAAATACTATGTCTATTCTCTTTACAGGAAAGAGAGTGCATTTGAGGCCTTATTGGCTGATGGTATTCATGAATGATAAGGGAGTTAGAAGATTCTTCAAACTAGATGACCAACTGAGTATCTCTAGCAATGAGACTCTTTTGGAAATGCAAGAAATGTTAGATATATCTGAAGCTGATGAACTTGAATTCCACAGACAACTCCAAAGTCAGATAGAAGAGAACAACATGAGGCTTGGGAAGAAATCCAGACAATCAAGGAAATAAATTTATCTGCTCAGGCTAGAGGAACACCTTGACAATGATTGTGAGCAACTTCTTTGTATACTTTACTTTGTTCAATTTTTAGTAAAACTTGTAGCAGTTATTAGTTTTATCTACTATTTTTATTATGTATCTGTAGGATGTTTTGTTATCATCAAGTTTCTCTTAAATTATGGCTATAGTTCCAGTAGACATAAATTGGGGGAGATTGTTATGAATATATTGTGAACTTGATGATAAATTAATCAAAACACCTTAGTAGATTAAACTTAGTGAATTTTGTGGCACTCGATGGATAATCAAATCTAGTCCCGACGGATGATTTAATATAGTTTCGACGGATGATATTTTGACATCCACCGGGTGAGTAGCTTATGTAAAAATAAGATCTGTAGCACATTTATCCAAACAACTTTGTGTAGATTTTGTAGGAGCATATGAGTCATGTTGACCACTAGTGGATATGCAGAATAGGTTGATTAATTGTAAATATGAGATTTCATGTAATTTTGTGTAAGTGAAATGGAGTCAAGTGACAAATAGCTACCCGACGGATGATCAAAATAGCTACCCGACGATTGATCAACAAAGCTACCCGACGGATGACAAACATGTACCCGACGGATGATCAACAAAGCTACTCGACGGATGACAAACATGTACCCGACGGATGAACAAATTTAAATATCTGTTGACAGTGACACACAGTCACATGCATTGGGTGTTTGTAAAAGGAATGTGGTAGCCTGTTTAGCAGGAATATGAGAACAAAGAAGCATTACTATTTTCATGCTATTATGAAGATATTCAAAGATGCTGGAATAGAGTAGTATAGAAGCATGGAGTAAGACTATATATGTTTTGTTTTATTATCTTGTCTTATTATCATGTAAACTTGGTGATATATAAATCAAGTGTAGCTAGTAGAACATTCAACTAAGCAAACACATTTAAAAAGAGAGATAGAAAAAGTTATACTTGTCAAGAATTTCTCTGTAGTTTGTTTGTTCTACTTGTAAGCAGCTTTAAGCTATTCAAGCTTCACAGAGTTCTCATTCGATATATATATATATATATATATATATATATATATATATATATATATATATATATATATATATATATGGTGGATACTTTCAAATCCACCAGAAAGTTTTAAAGGCTTGTGTTTTTATAACTTTGTGTTTTGATTTATATAACTACTTCTTTCCGCAATCTGCAAATCAAACACTTATATATTTGTCGAATTAGAACTATTTTAAAATCTTGAAAAAGTAGAAGTAGCCAGAATTATATTCAACCACCCTTCTGTAATTTTTGTTGTATTGTTAGGAAATAACAAGTAACGGTGAGAAAGTTTTTTATAGAGTTGAACAATTATTTTTTTGACAAGATAATTATATTACTATTTACAATAACGTAGCAATAAAAATGAATTAAAATATGCTAAACTCTCATTACGGGACAATCATAACAAACAAATATTAATTCACGACTTAAAAATCATTTTACTCGCATTTTTGTACTAACAAAATCTTTAATCAAGCCTTCAAAACGAGAATTTGTTAGCATTTTCTTCTTGCATAACCAACCCATTCAACCATGGATTTTTGTGACAAACCAAAACTGAAATACGATCTAATTCACATTAAATTTAAAAGCCCCATTTTTCATTTTTATATTGTTCTTTAATTTTTTTATAAAAAAAATGCCCATGATGAATACCATATGCGATAACTTGTATTGATTGTCCTCAAAATGGACCCGATCAATTTAATATCCCTAGCATTTTTCCATTGCAAGTATTGCAATAAATAACATCAGCCAAGTAAAATAAGCCTTTGAAGAAAAATGGAGTCATGACATGCGCACCAATATTTTGGAGTTTTTCTGTAGAAATTATGCAATAAAGTTTGTATAGATTCCGCATTGAAAAATAACAAATTAATATGTAATTGTCAATTATGTTAGTTGCTTACTTCATGTTCACTTATTTAAGATGTTCCTGTATATACAGTAGGTATAAGAGAAAACCGGACTAAATTTAAATCGAAAATCAAATTTTACATTTACGGCCTTGTGTTTTAGTTTCTTTATAATTTAGAACTAGTTTATAATTCGTGCAAGGATTTCCTTCAAAATTGCAAGATTTTTTTTAATTTAATTTCAATTAAAATTAAAATAATTTCCTGTATTATTTTAAAAAGGTAGAAAATTTGTTATTTAAAATAATAAATATAATGGGTTTTAGATAAAGAAAATTAATTGGTTAGTTATCAGTAATTATAATATTTTATTGAATTGAATTGCCCGTGTTATTTTGGAAAATGATGTATTGTGGTTAAAAAAAAGAAATGGTAACTTGTTTTAGTGATTATTAAAAAGAAGTGATTGATTTATATATATTAATTAGCACTTAAATAGGAGTTATTGGTGATTATAATATTTGGAAAACAAGATGTTTTAAATGGAAAAAATAAAAAAAGGTGAGATGTTTTAGTTGAAAAATGTAATTGGAGCGATGTCAAAGGTCTTCAAAAAAGTGATTTTTTTATAACTCAACTCTTATATACTAATAATATACTAATTAGGATTAATATATATATTTTAATAAATATGTCATTAAGATAATTAAGTAAGGTTAATTAAGTAAAAAATATTAATAAATAAACAAGGGTAATCAAGTAAATATAATATATATTGAACGATTACTAACAAAACTTTTAATGTTTCGTATTCAATATAATCGTATAGTATTGATTTTTTAAAACCATATTTATTTGGTATCATTTTTTGTGAAAATGAATGAGCTGAATACGAATTATGGCAAAGATATATACATAATTATATTTAGATTATTTTAAATATAATATTTATTAAAGACATTTTTTCGTAATTGAGAGTAATTAATATTAGGACATAAAAAATAAAATTAAAATACATTTTTTTAAAAAACATTTTTAAAATTTCTAAATACTACTTAGATGTAAATGTTAGAAAACAAGAATCCCAAAATTAGGTAAGGGTGAATGACCAAATTAAAATCTTTCTTTGAACTCTTTTGAAATTTTGCAACTCACAAACAATTTGAAACTATGCAACTCACAAAAAATCATAAATAAAACTATGGAAGAACAAACATATATTTTAATCAATTTACTATATAAGATATAAAAAAATCGTGCTACAACTCCCAAGAGAAATAACAGTGTTTTTCTTGGCTTGTTCTCCAGAACAAGTTCATGAGTTTGGCTCGGGGAGAGAGAAAAGTTATTACAATTTTTATCTCATATTTTCTACACAGCTAAAAGATGGGTGGCACACTAAATATATAGAAACACTATGTACTACAGGATGTGCACATCCATTTATAACGAGCAGTCCTATACTGTAAAGGCGACACTTTGCATCTTTTGTAAGGACCCCTTTTCTTTTGTTGTGTGATTGCACTTTTCTTTCTCTCCAAGTTTAACTATAGGCTTGACACTTGTTTATGGACCACTTCATATACAATATGCTGTAGTGATCAGTTTCTTTTTTTCTGATAATGTGTACCTCCAAATGTCTTATTGTGAAGAAGACGAGTGAAGATATCGTGAACTCCTTTTGACTTGAATGTGTTATCTAATTTACTTTGGACTTCTCAATATAGCACAATTGTGCAATTCATAATATAGCATCTCCCTTGATTTATCGATGTAGTATAGAATTAGAATTCATGATCTAAAATAAGTTTGGACTTCTCGACATAAACCAAAATTTGAACTTCACGATATGGTTGTAAACTAGACTTCACTATATGGCTCTAATAGATTTCATGATATAGCTCTTTTAGACTTCACAATATTGGACTTAGAGAAAATCTATAATTTATTGACTTCAGGAGACTTCTTCCTTCAATTTGTTGCTTGAACAATCTTTTAAATTTCTTCTAAATTAATTTATTCTATATCTATTATATACAAATTGTTACAGAGAATTCCCTAAGCTCTTATAATATTATGAGTTGTCTAGAAGAAAAACAAGACAAGTACATTAAAACCTATCAGTAAGAAAAATGGTATACTCCATTTGTATATGTAAAGAGATATTGTCACTTGAGTAGTGATGAGCATGCACTTTATCTTACTATTATCCCTATATTTTAGTTTTTTTTGTACTGATTTGGATTTTCATTTAATAAATATTTATATTTTATTATAGGTATCAAGGATTTATAATAAAGGAAGGTTTGTAGTTTACAAAATCATAAATGAAGTTTAATTTGTTTAAAAATCGAATTTTGTGGGTCGCTTGCGCATTCTACACTGTTTGGGCCATATCCTCTAGAAGTCCGATTCTGATAAATCAACAGCTCACGAAAAGCTTATGAGAAGAGTTTTAATTTAAAATTAGTCTTGGATTTGTATTCATCCGAATATGCCCGGAATCAGAGCCCAAAAGTCAACTACGGATTTTCTTTCCTGGAATTCAATTCTAATTGGAAAATTTTTTTGTATTTGTTTTAATTAATTAAAAATACTTGTATTAGATATATCATTAAATTAAAGATCAAGCCTAATACATAGAGAAAAGAGAGTCGAGAGTCAAGAAGTCACACAAGGGAGGAGGAGAAGAAGCCTTTAACGGAGAAGAGTTGAGCCCTTGGAGACATCTAATTTGATTTGTTTTCACTTATCTTTTTATATCTCTTCTTATTTATTTATGTTGGTTATCCTCAGATTATTTTGATACCCGGATTATGAACTAAAATTATATGATTTTGGATTTTATGGAACCCTAATGTGGGATTGTTGGTGTTTTGATAAAAACTACAATATGTAGTTTGTAATTTATTCACTCAAGTGGATATCATGATACATATTTGCTATTTTCCAGATCAACTCTTGTAGGTTAACGAGTTAATTTATAATACTGAGGGGGTTATAGTTAAGTAATATAAAACATATATTGTTACGATACATACATATATTATAACCATGCATAGCTTTATGAATTGGTGCTTAAATAAATTATGAAGAGTAAATTGGCATGGACATATCTTAGTTTATTTTATGGGAATTATACAGTAGTAATTTCTAGAGGAACCTGCAACCATTAAACTCTAGCTAGTGAGCCGTGATCTTGTTGTAGTAATATACTTCCTTATTACCAATATGAATATATTAGGGGGAAGTAAATATCTTGACTTAGCTTCTCCTATCTGAACTCATCTGCTCTCTTTGCTAGTATAATATTAGTTAGTTAATTAATTAGTTTAATTAGAAAACCAAAACTCATTTTTGTGTTCTATAATTGAATTGTTATATATCAATTATAATTTACACACATAGATAATACTAGAGAAATGGTATCTGGTATTTATTAATATATTACTTGTTTGCGATTGTGTACAAGTAGGCTTGTTATGATGGTATAGAAAAGCCATGCACCTAAAAATCTCCCAAAAATTATGAGTAAGACCCTTAGGAATAATTTCAAATCTACTAACAAGCCTACCATACATAAAAGAAATATGCAAGAAAAAACAGTATGACTTTCTAGTGCAATGTATTTATTTTGATATGAGAAAACTTACCTAGGGTGAGTTTATACAGTATCGACATATTGTTTTAGTTCTCTTATCACTTCAATTTCTTCCACAGAACTGTAACTTGGCCTTTTTCTAATTTCTAAATAAGATGAATAATCAATCTTTTATTATTCTGATTTAGATCTTTTAGAATGAACAGATGCTTTATATCTTGTCGTTGTGTGCCTGACTGATAGATCACAGTGTTTGGATTATTGCAGATTTCTGGAAGTCTCAGTGACTGATTATTGCGTAAGATATCACAAATAATCCTTGTTATTTGACCCATTTACTTCAATGAGAGTGGGGATTGCATCAACCTCTGAATACTTTAGTCTTTCCAAGGTGTCATATTAAAGATGTCTGAAAATATTGTGTAAATTCTGATATCATCAATTATATTAAACAATCTTCCCCAACTTGTGCACTATAAACATATGTATAAGTTTCTAACTGATTTTGTCAAAAAGACTATCTAAATGAAGAAATACAAACAAGTATACAATCATATACTCAGTTTATCAGAATTTAGACCCTAATCTTGAACCCTAGCATATCATGTAACTTTATTGAAGAACTGTGTGAGTAGATTCTTCTTAGCTATGTTTAAGTATATTTTGAGCTATTTCTTGACATCCTTGAGTTCCTCAGAAAATTTATCAGTCTGATAGATGAAAACCTTTACGTCATAAATTTTACTCCTGATCAAATATAGATCATCCAACTAAATCATCCTAATTTTATTTTTGTATCAGGACTGAATGAAATCATCTTTGTACCAAAATTTTCAATCAGCTCAGCTCCTCACTTAGGCATGTGATTAATTGAGTTATCTTTCAGTATGTAATAAATTTTGATTTTGACACACTTTTTGCTTCTCATGCACCAAGGACTTTAAGAACTTAGACTACCTTTCAGTAGTTAAATTTTTAATAGTGAACATGCAGACAAGGTATTCAAGTTCTTGCCAGAATTTGTTCAGCATTTGTTCATGTGATACCCCAAGCCTTTTTCCTGAATCAAGGATGTATAGAAGCTTTTCCTTAGGATTAGGTCCATCAAACATGTCAAGAACTACTTGAACTAAAATAATTTTCTGTAGATGCTGAACTTCCATATCTTCACCAATTCCAGTTACTAAATGTGTATCTTTAATTTTATGAGCATCTCCCTCGAATACTCCAGACTTTTTGTGACCAAGACAACATCTCTGACCAACTTCTCTGGCTTGAGTTCTACCATTGTAGATTTTTGGATTACTTCAGTATCTCTGTTCAGAGCAGGTTTCTTATTTTTCCACATAAGTTTCTTCTTAATCTCAAACTTTGATGCCTTTTCATCCACATGTTCAGGAGTAATATAACCATTCAAATAATCATACTAGTTTCTGCTCATTCCAACTTTATTATACACAATATAGCCAGTTTTATCATCAGTATTGATGTGCCGAAATATACATTTTTAATTGGAAGCGCACTATTTTCATTTAAATATTTTGAGATTCGTTCCACAAGGATTATAAATTTTTCACAATCATAAATTATAATTTAGGTGAACTAGAAAATTTAATATTTGAGAGAGATTCTAAGATAATTATTTAAAGTGAGCTAGCGAACTAATGCTATATAAAAGATATGACTATTGCGGCTAACAATTATAATCAAATATATAAGCTAATGGGAAAGGCATATAAAATATGAACTAACAACTACTTTGGGCCATAAACTGAACTAAGACAAAATAAGATATAAAAACGGGCCATAGAAATTAAAGCCCAAAATAATCAATTGTCATTAAGCAAAACATTAAAGCCTATTTAATTAATACCAATAAAAACTAAAAATATTGAAGTACCAGGTAACAAGATAAGACATGATAAATAAATGATCAATTAACATTAATAAACTAGATTCCATAAAAATATAAATATGCATTAAATGAAATAAAAAAAGAGAAAAAATCAAAGCAAAAGTACTATACTTTGGCATTGATAACAAAATAAAGAAAATCTTGAAAAAGAGAATTGGCCAGAATTTGTTTTCGGGTTAAAAGTGTGTTGGGCCAAAATCGATTAAATGATATAGAACAAGAGATCCAATTATTAAAATAACTGAAATTAAAACTATAACAATTAAAATACGAAACCATGAGTTGACATGATACATTGAGCTAATTAAGATAACATCAAGTACTAGGATAAGTAATAATATTAAATTAATAAGCAGAGGATTAATTAAAAATGATAAAACCGAAGCATGAGAATTAAAATCTAACACACAAAGACAGCCAAGCAAGCAATCAATGTTAACTACTAGGCATGAAAAAACTATTGTATAAAGGTACTAAAATTAGAAATTAAAGATAGCTTTAACAATAACGAAACAAGACAATAATATTTCTAAATCTGGAGGACTCTTTTCAACTCCCCAAGTATACAACTTGTATATTACCCTCTCAAATTCGGGGTCAGGAATCTGGGTCGTCCCGCAATCATCCAATATGGAACATGTATTACTTTAATAATCCAATAATTCACCTTACAGACCCTCAATATCTTACACACACAAGTTATAGCCTTAGAAATGATATACAAAATGTAACATATGTTATTATAACTCAAATTTACTTTACAGGATCTTAAACTATTATTCATAACCTCTACATTAAGTTACAATAATTCTACTAATATTTGAACCTATCGAAATGCTCTGGCCTACATGAGGCAAAACTACAAGGATTTTACGGAAAGCCAATGTGTTTTTCCCACGATTTCAGATGGTTAAATCCCTCACCGGCATACTGGTTATCTGTTGTGTTGTGACATTTAAAAAAAGCAAGAGTGAGCAATAATTCTAAGCCATAACATAAAATAGTTTGAAAAATAAACGTTAAAAGTAATTATATTTTCTCGTATGATATTATATACTCAGTTGAATAACTTTCTTGGTGATATATACCTTTTCTTTATAATTCACTTTGAAATTTACTTATATCAAAATATATTGTTAATATTCTCGGTAACTAAGCACCTTGGCTTTAGTTACAGTATTGCATAACAATTTCAATAGGAAAAATTTTAGGACATTCACCAGAGCCCATACTATACGATGATCAATCGTATAACAAAATATTGTTATTGTTCCTTTATCCTGGGTACATTTTGCATATTTATCGGTATTCATGGTACTTTCTCATGCGGTAATAATTAGTACTCTCCCTAGTAACAAAGTACTGGGGTTTACCCCTCCTTGTCGTTTTAAAAGTCCTATCATATATTTGGAACTTATTTTGTTCCCCAGGCATAATGCTTGTTGATAGGTATGTTAGTGTAGGTGCCCTAGAGGCAATACATTATTCTTTTAAATCTTTATGTCAGTTGATCATGCAATAAATGTATTTATTATGTCCTTAATTACTGCGATATTTTGTTAGCATAATAAATGTCCTTAGAATCATGATACACATTGTATAGTTTAAGTACATGACTTGAACTTGAGATTATATAATATATCATATTCTTATAGGTCCCTAGTCGAGTATTATTATATAGGACAATAATAATACATATATATACTAGTATGTTGTTTGACAAGATAACGACATCTCATTGGTTATAAGTATGGGGATACTAAAGTCAATACATAGGTACATGTGAGAGTACATGGTACTGGACAGACCCACAGTGAGATTCTTCATGTTTAATAAAGTTATAAGAAAGACTCACAGTGATAATGGTGTATCGATCCTTTGACTTGAAATCATTATATTTCTATACGAGGATTAATATACTTTGACTACATTAAAAGTTACTTTTAATCGGGTGATGATAAAAGTGGACATTGGGTATATCATGAGTCGTATGAGAAATATGAATGATAGATAAAGGATTTAACCCTCCTATAATTAGGAGAGATATTATTGGCCTCTTGATTGAGTGAGATTATAAAAGCATGGCCATGCTCAAATAATGATTTGTCTTGATAGTCTACTCATGGATCAAGTAAACCCGGATTAAATGTTAAAGTGGATGACTAAATACATGCCTCGAGTTTAATCTATAATATGTATGGTTAAAGGGATTATATTACACGGAAAACATTAATCACGAAAGGTTTTATCTAATCACGATTTAATTATTGTTTAATTGGGTAACAATGATGTATTACTAGATACCGCTCATTGTTTATAATTTTATTAGAGAATAAAATTATTGCCAATTAAATAATAGCCTATAGGGTCGCACTAATAGAGCACTTAATGGAATAGTTAATTTAAATTATGGATTTAAATTAATTGATGATTATTCAAATTTTATTATAATTAAGTAAGACTTAATTGAGATAATATAAATTCGAATTAAAAGGAATGTTTTTGCCCATAATAATTAAGTATGACTTAGTTATTAATTAAATAATAAAAATTTGTTTTTATTATTTAATCCAATACCTACTAGGGTTGGGCTTTGCTGTTATGGGCCTTTTTAATCAGCCATTATAAATACATAATGATAGGTTAAAGAGGCTTGCACGTTTTTGAAGAAAAACCCTAGCAGCAAAGAGAGGTAGAGGCAATTTCGGATCGTCAAGAAGGAGGCTAGTACATCCATTCCGTAGTCAAGTTCGTGAGACGTTCTTGGAAGTGCTCGTGTGGATACCATAGAGGTGTTTCTCCGAGAGGTAGACACAAAGCGTGATAGCTAGGATCTCCGTTGAGTTCGTGAAAGTCAGGCTCTTGAAGGGTATGATTCGTTATCTCCATAATCTGCCCACAATTATACATGGATCCTGTTTTTAGGTTTCGAAATTTTTCATTTTATTTACGTTTATCCGCTGCGTTTTATGCCTCAGAACCCAACAATGGCATCAGAGCTACGTATATAAGGGGCTGATTTGGTTACGTGTTTACTGTATTTTTACAAGTATGCATGTGTGATGAGTCTGCCATGATAACAGTTATGTTATATGAGTCTGCCATGATAACAGTTATGTTATATGAATGATATGATGAATCTGTTAATGATCTATATGATGATACTAGTATGTTTAAGATCTGCCATAACTCATATGTATGCGATCTCTTAAAATATGTATACTGATACATGTTTTTGGTAACTGGGATATGGATCGTGTGTATACTGATACATGCTTCTGGAATAGTATTCTGATACATATTTTGCTAGTATTCTGATACTTGATTTTGCAAAAATTTCCGCCATCGGGGGCTCGCTGCCCCCCGAACCGCGTGCTTAGGGTTTCGTTTTTAATTTGTGCTTATGACATATGCTTTACTTATTTATTATTCTTGATTGGATCATGATAAGTGATAAATAGTATGTCATCTTTATATGATCTATCATGTTCTTTAATGTTTACTTGAGCATGGTGCATAGTTATGGCCTTAAGACCTTAGTTGTAATGGTTTATTCTTTTGGTTTGTAATAAATACGACTTGCATGTCGTTTTCTATTTGTACTTGTTTTATCTCGAATATAACTCGAGTTCTTTTGTAAGTTCATTAGTATAATTCTTAATGTAACATCCGAGAAGGACAAGGGAACAAAGAGGCATCCTATGGAGGCCAAGGAGACAATGGAAGCAATAGAGAAGACCTATTTAATAGTTATTTTTACACCATAGATTGACCTTGATCTTTTCATTAGCCTGAAAAGATCACATAGGATTGGGCCATAACTATTGCACGTTTACTTTACGCACTTTTCATATGATGTATAAATAGTATGTGTAGAGTAGAAAATGCATGTTTTAATTAGATTAATGATGCATGTACGTATTAGATACATCACCCATGTCATGCCTTTAAACAAGATAAAATCTGTAACGACTCAAGATTTAAAATTAACAAACGATCATGAGATTCTCGTGTTTATGAAACACGGAATAAAATATGAATTTTCTTTATTTCTGACATGGGGCGATTTTGTCAACAACGGGTTCATAGAACTTGTAAGGCTGTGGGTTTTAAGCGAGACCGATGTGACTCCTCCACTACCTGGAAATCAAATCATTGACGAGTATTTATTTTAAGTATTTTATTCAAGGAAAATTGGGAATCTCTTTATGATGGGATCATGATCATTCTAAATTAAAAATCCCTAAGTAAAAATATTAAGTTTTAATTAGATGCTTTCCAATGAATGAACACTCATTGAATCCTAGATCGATAAGGGGAAGGACTATCAGTGGCAGGGGACTCCTATCTATCGTGGTGAAATGCGACGAATATAAACGGTTATATTCGGACGTTGTATCATTGGGTCTAATTAACTGAGTCATCATAATAAGGTGAATATAAACGGTTATATTCAACTATTATGAACTTAGAAGTATAAAGGTTGGTTAAAAATCTATTAGATAGCTAAGATCAATTGTTGTTCACCAAATTATCCAAGAATTATATATGATATAATTGACAACTGCTGTCTACCTAAATAATCATATTTTAAGGATACCAGTGGTTGACTTAGGACATGACGAAATATGGATCTTGGCTCACTAGAAAGATTTATGGGATATACTTTCCGAATTAATAGTTAGGGCTATTAATTTGATTAAAAAAAAGTGGGAGATATATTATGAATATATCATAATCATATGAACATAAAATTTTAACTCAGACAATCTAATGTTTATTTTGCACTTTTATTATTGTAGATACTAAGTAATGGCAAACAACACAAACACACTATCCGTACGTTCAGTCCTTGAGAAGGACAAGCTGACAGGAGGAAACAACTTCCTAGACTGGCAGAGGAATTTGAGGATTGTCCTTAGGCAGGAGCGCAAGCTTCATGTCATTGATATTCCTCCTCCAGGCGCCCTTCCTGAGAGTGTTACTTCTGATGAATGAGCATCACACACAAGGGATGAGAATGATGCAAATGATGTTGCATGTCTTATGTTGGCAACTATGAGTGCTGAGCTTCAAAGACAGCATGTGCATATGGATGCATATACTATCAATGAGCACTTGTAAAGCATGTTTGCAAGCCAAACTCATCAAGAAAGGTTCAACACGATTATGTTACTTTTTAATTGCAAACAAGGGGCAAGTGAACCAGTTGGCCCATATGTTCTGAAGATGATTGGTTACATTGAGTACCTTGAAACCTTGGGTTTCCCGATTGGTCCGGAAACTGGTATTGACCTAATCATGGATTCTTTGAACAATAAATTCACTCAGTTTGTTGTGAACTACAATATGAATGAATTTGACAAAACACCTACTGAATTGTTGCATATGTTGAGAACATATGAGTCCAACAAGAAGACAGCTGAACCTACTCCCATACTGATGGTGAGAAATAAAGGTAAGGCCAAAGGGAAGGGCAAATGGAAGGGTAAGAAGAAGATTGGATTTGATTCTACACCCAAGCCAAAGTCAGGTCTCAAATAGGCTTTAAAGCCTAAAGGTGGTGTGGCCAAGGCTGAATGTCACTACTGTAAGAAAGATGGTCACTGAAAGAGAAACTGTCCAATTTACTTGGAGGATCTGAAGAATAAGAAAGAAGTTCAGATTTCTAGATCAGGTATGTATGTTATAGAAGTCAATTTGTCTATTTCTACATCTTGGTTATTTGATACTAGATGTGCTTCTCACATTTGTATAAATGTCCAGGGCCTGCAGAGAAGTAGAACTTTGGCTAAGGGAGAAGTGGACCTAAGAGTAGGCAATGGAGCAAAAGTTGCTGCTTTAGCTGTAGGGACTTATTATTTATCTATGCCCTCTGGGCTTGTTTTAGAACTAGAAGACTGTTTTTACGTGCCTGCGATTTACAGAAACATTATTTCTGTTTCTTGTTTGGACAAGAAAGGTTTTTCGTTTACAATAAAGAACAACAGTTGCTCTTTTGCTTTGAATGATTTAACCTATGGTGTTGCGCGTTTATTTAATGGTTTATATGTTCTTGATTTAGATAACCCTGTCTGTAATATAAAAAATGAACGACTTAAAATGAATGACTCAAATGAAACATACCTCTGGCATTGTCGTCTAGGCCACATAAATGAAAAACGCATATCCAAATTACATAAGGATGGATACTTGGATAAGTTTGATTTTGAATCATACCAAGAATGCGAATCTTGTTTGCTTGGTAAGATGACTAAAGCCCCTTTCACTGGTAAGGATCAAAGGGCCACTAAACTTCTGGAGCTAATACATAGTGATGTATGTGGCCCAATGCGTGTAATGGCTAGAGGAGGCCACTACTAATTCATAACATTTACTGATGATTTCAGTAGATATGGATATGTATATCTTATGAAGAACAAATCCGATTCTTTTGAAAAATTTAAAGAATACAAGGTTGAAGTAGAGAAGCAAATTGGCGGAGATGCAAGTATTAAGATCTTACGATCCGATCATGGGGGGTGAATACTTAAGCACCGAATTTAGAGAGTATTTGAAAGAGTGCGGTATTGTATCACAACTCACTCCTCCAGGAACACCTCAATGGAATGGAGTTTCAGAGAGGAGAAATCGCACCTTGTTGAACATGGTGCGATTGATGATGAGTCATGCAGATCTTCCAATTAGTTTCTGGGGTTACGCTCTAGAAACAACGGCTTTCACACTTAACCGTGTTCCTACTAAGAAGGTTCAAATGACTCCATATAAGATATGGAAGGAGAAACGGTCAGGCATGAACTTTATGAAAGTTTGGGGATATAAGGCGTTTGTGAAACATCAAGAATCTGATAAGCTTGGACCTAAATCCGAAGAGTACATTTTTGTGGGATACCCTAATGAAACAAAGGCGTATTATTTTTATAGTCCTTCTGAGCAGAAAGTGTTTATTGCTCCAGATGCTGTCTTCATGGAAAGAGATTTTGTTTCCAAAAGAAACAGTGGGGGAACTATAGATCTCGATGAAGATCGAGAACCATAAAATAGCATTGAACCTGAAGTGTAACAAGAGCAGAATAATAATAATGCTCAACAAACACAGGTTGTTCGTAGATCTGGTAGAATTTGCCATGAGCCAGAGAGATATGAATTTCTCATGACTCAGTGTGGTGATTTGATGCTCATAGATGAAGATGAGCGTCTCACATACCAAGATGCTATGAATAGTCCAGACTCTAAGAGATGGCTTGAAGCCATGAAATCCGAGATAGATTCCATGTACGAAAACCAAGTATGGACTTTGGTTGATCCACCTGAAGGGGTAAAACCTATAGGGTGCAAATGGGTTTTTAAGAAGAAAAAGGGCATGGATGGAAATGTTCAGACCTATAAAGCTAGGCTGGTTGCAAAAGGTTTCAAACAAATTCATGGTATTGACTATGATGAAACTTTCTCACCAGTGGCTATGGTCAAGTCTATAAGGATTTTACTTGTCATTGCAGCATTCCATGATTATGAAATCTGGCAAATGGATGTCAAAACAGCCTTCCTTAATGGAAGCCTTGAAGAGGATGTGTGCATGACACAACCTGAGGGTTTTGTCGATCCAAGGAATGCTGGAAAGGTATGTAAATTGCGTCGATCCATTTATGGATTGAAGCAATCCTCTAGGAGATGGAATATCCGTTTTGATGAAATAGTCACAGGGTATGGCTTTGTTCAAAATGAAGATGAACCGTGTGTTTACAAGAAGGTTAGTGGGAGCTATGTGGCATTTGAAAGAAATATGTCCAAAGTCCAATCATGTATTAGGATTTAGGAATAACTTCCTGTGTAATCTGTTTTGATTTCATTGATATTAATAAAAGACTAGTTTTGTTTTTATTATGGGCTTTATCTATTTAAGTGTTTAAATAAGATATACCATAGTTTAGAGTAAAGCATTTTATGGATTATGATGAGATCATAATAGTGAGACCTAAAAGATGATAACTCTAAACTTAAATAGTTCCTGGTCCTAGGATTACTAACTGGTAATTAATAATCCGCAAAGATCGGTACATACTATGCTTGCTTCATTATGAAGGATGTCTGTTCTCATAGACATTTGTGTGGTGACACTATAGCTAGTATGTAGGTGCTTATTATAGAATAAGTTCACTCAACATGACTCGCCCAGCTGAACAACTGATGGAGTTCACTCATGTGTCAGCAGTTGTTCACATAGTGATAGTTGTACAAGTATCCTTAGACTTGAGGTCTTCATAGTCATCTTGTGTACACTGAACTATACTTTGGTTTATTTCTTAGTCTCCAGGGACAATTATTAGGGCTCTACTGGGTATAGGAATTTGTACATGAAGATAGTGTATGATCAATAAAGGATCTACCCCTTCCAGTGAAGGAAGCGAATGTTCAAGGCTGATCCACTTATGCTAGTTCAGGAATCTCTGGCCAGAGTGAATGAAATTAAAAAGGAGTTTCTAATTTACATAGAACTAAGCATAGTAAATGGTAAGCAAGTGATTAAATTAGATAGGCTTGACACGAGATCCATGCCTTGTATTTAATCGGGACATTGTAGGGTAGAAGGAGTTTATTGTACGGTAACTATTCACTGAATAGGTTCTTGGTATTCTAAGCAGTGAATTCATATTATCCGGATAGTCGCGATATGCTGAGAAGTATCCCTCACGATGTAGAATAAATGTGATTAATTCATTAATCATATTTAATAAATTAGAGAATTTATATAAATAATGATAAAATAGTTTTATTATTATTTATTTCTACTACCGGCTTAATATTGAACCTACAGGGTCACACCATAAAAAGAGAATGATTTAATGGTGGAGGAATTAATTAATAATGGCTAATAATTATTTATTTATGAAATAAATAATTAATTGGCAAATTTAATAATTGATTAAATGAGATTTAATTGATTATAAATTAATTAAGAAAAGTTCTTAATATTATTAATTAAGGATTAAATTTTTTGGAAATTAAATCAAGAGAGAGAATTATTTCTAAAGTGTTTAGAAAAAGGATTAATAATTAAAAGGTGTTTTAATTATTAATGAGAATAATAAATGGGATAATAATAATAATATTTATGGGAAAATTTCAGCTGAAAATTTTGCCTATAAATATACTATTATAAACCCTATTTTGATTCTAACCCCAAAAATTTTATAAAACCCAATTCTCTCCACCTCCTCTTCCTCCTTAACGTCGTTTTCTTGGTCGATACCGGTGGAGTGCTTCACGTTTGAGGAGAAGCTGCTAAGGATCTCCGATCTTTGCTTTTGGATCGCTATTAAAGGTTAGTAATCGATCCCTATATTTTTACCACGATTTATATACTTTTATTTGGATTTTATATGTGTAAAAGTGTTTTACCATGCCTCCGCTGCGATTAAAATCCAACAATGGTATCAGAGCTTAGGTTTTATGCATATAGATCTGTGGTAAAAATTTCAGAATTTTATGTGCTTGTATGAATTAATTATAATTTTTACAAGTTATATCATGGATTAATTTTGTCTGATGAGAAATCGTTTCTCAGAATAATTTTGAATGTTGATCTGGGTTCTACAAGTGTTGTAGATCGTCTGGGTATTTTTTTCATAATTTTAGGATGTATAGATTTTTTATTATGAATTTTTGAAGATTTTGCAATTAAATTCGTAATTAAATAAAGATATATATATATATATATATATGAAATTGAAAGTATGTATATATATATCTGTACAAATCTGCTGTGTTGAATACTGTATGGCAAGGACTCCTGTACTGATGCTGATAGCACGGAGACAAAGTAACAGAACAGCACGGAGTTCGAGGAAGCTGTCAGGCGGCTGCTGCAGGCGCGTGTGGCGCACGCGCGCGGGAAGGGGGTGTCGCGCATTCCGGGAATGCGTTACACCCTGTGGCGCATTCACGGAATGCGGTACACCTTTTAATGGCTTAAAAGGCTTATAACGCATCACCAGAATGCGTTACAGGGCTTGTAACGCGTTCCTGTAATGCGTTACAGCCCGTCTGTTATTTTTAAATTTGATTTCTGGGAGTTTCGTAACTCCGTTTTAGGCGTGCAATATATCGTTGGATTCGTTTTTCCGAGACGGATCTAATGGAGTGATCAAATTTTAGTTTATATAAAAATTTTGAACTATTTATATTTCCGAAAGTGTTTTAAAGCTGTTTTTAACTATTTTAACTGCTTTTAAATGCTTCATGTGATACATAGAGATGTATAATACTTAGACCAATATGCTAGATGATGTAACATGCCTACCTTGATGTTTATTTATGTTGATATATGTGATATATGCTTAGTTTATCATGTGATGATAGATTTAGGTGAACTTAAATGAACATAAGGCGTTTGTTAGACAACCTAGTATAGTGAAATTGTTTCATAACCTTAATAATAATATTATGAATACAATCATGAGATTCTTGTGTTTATGAAACACGTAATTTAATATGAATTTTCGATATGAGAGAAAGGATGATTCTGTCAACAACAGATTTCTAACGCCTCTTGATAATGCTCCACCCGATCTGGGAATCATCTAATTATTGATTATTGATTTGAAATATTTAATTTAAAAGGAAGAATCTCTTTATAATATGATTATGATTGTAACGTAATATAATCCCTCTAAAATTAAATAATATCAAGTAGTAATTGGCCAATGACACAACGGGCTTGTGTCGGTCATAGCCTTCCAACATGATAGAAAAGTAGTTCTTATTTTTGAATCATTGTCGGTTCGTCCTACAGCCGAGGGCTTTGATTTCGAAATAAGAAATACTTGTCTATTACATAGAGATGTGTACATTGAATAAGAATCTAAAGGTCGGTATGTGCCACAGCCGTGGGCCTTTGGGGACTGATTCAATTGTACGGAATGTTGGGTTATACTTGACTTAAAATATTGAGTTTGTCATGCCACATCCGTGACTCAATTATTCAAGAGGCTAAAGTTTGATTAGGGAATAACATTAGATGTAATTGACAAGAGTTGTCTGCTTATTGAACATTACATGGCGGTTCGTGCCACAGCCGGGGTTGTGTAATGGAATGTAGGATCCCTATTCCCACTAGCATTATGAATGCTTAATTTTTCATGTAGGGGGTTGAATAAATTAGATAAACTAGTGGGAACCACTTATGAATAAAGACCCAATTCATATAGTGTTTTAAAATGAAATCGAATATTTGCTAAGTGTTGTTATGTGTTTATCATTTACAGATTTACAATATACATTATGTCTTTTGTACTATCACTCAGGAGCATACTGGATGCTCACAAATTGACTGGTCCTAATTATGCTTACTGGCTTCGAAACTTGAGAATTGTTCTCAAGATTGAGAAGCTGGAATACGTGATTGACTCACCTAAGCCTACTGAACCTGCTAGTGATACGCATAATGATGAACATGTTGTGTATCGTAAGTGGATAGATGATGCAAATGTTGCTCAATGCATCATGCTAGCTTCCATGAACATTGAGCTATAGAAGCAACATGAGCATATGGATGCTCACACTATCCTCATGCATCTACAAGAGTTGTATGATGTGGCGGGGAGGACAACTCGATATGAGATATCGAAGGAGTTCTTCAGTTGTAGGATGTCTGAAGGATCATCTGTGAATGACCATGTACTTAAGATGATCAATTTGATTGAACGTCTTGGACAACTTGGTTTTGCCATGGATGGGGAGCTGAGCCAAGACTTGGTCTTGCAATCGCTTCCGAGTTCGTTCTCGCAGTTTGTTGTGAACTTTCACATGAATAAGTTGGATGTCAGCCTGCCTGAACTCCACAACATGTTGAAGACTGCGGAATCGAATTTTTCCCCTAAGAAGAGTTTTGTTCTTCTAATTGGTGAAGGTTCCAATCCTAAGAAAAGGAAGAGGAACCCTTCCAAGAAGAAGAAAGTAGGTGAAGAAAAGCCGGTTCCACCAAAAGCTGAAGACCCCAAGAGCAAAGTTGTTTGCTTTCACTGTAACAAGGTGGGGCACTGGAAGAGGAACTGCAAGGTTTACCTTGCAGAATTGAAGAAGAAGAAGGGTAGTGAGACTGCCGCTTCTGATTCAGGTATGTTCATGATAGAAGTGAATATGTCATTAAGCCAAATTTCTACTTGGGTATTAGATACCGCCTATGGTTCTCACATCTGTAATTCGTTGCAGAGACTAAGGAGAAGTAGGACTCTTGAGGAAGAGGAGGTGATTCTACTGATGGGAAATGGAGCAAGAGTTGCTGCTGAAAATGTAGAATCGTTTCATTTACATATGCCTACGGGCAAGACTATTGTTTGAAATAATTTTTATTTTGATCCCTCGATTGTGAGGAATATTGTTTCTATTCCCATGTTAGACTTGGCTGGATTTTCATTTATTATTGAGAATAATGATTGTTCTATTCTTAGAGATAATATTCTTTATGGACGTGGTGCTTTAAATAATGGTCTGTATATATGTGACATAATTTAATTTAGATTGAACAAACTAATAAAAGAAAAGGGATGATGAAAATCTCACTTTATAGTGGCACTGCAGTCTCCATTTAGTAGACATGAAGAGAGGACTGCAAATTTGCTAGGAATGGTACACACAGATGTATGTGGACTAATGTCTAAGCAAGCCATGGGTGGATTTTCATACTTCATTACTTTCATAGATGATAGATCTAGATTCGGATATGTGTTTGATGAAACACAAGTCTGAAGCCTTTGAAAAGTTCAAAGAGTATAAGTATGAAGTGGAGAAACAACCAAACATAGTATTATAACTCTTCGATTATATCGAGGTGGTGAATACTTGAATGGAGAGTTTCTAGATTATCTCAAAGTAAATGGTATAGTCTCCCAGTGGACTCCTCCAGATTGGTATCTGAAAGGAGAAATCGAACTTTGTTAGACATAGTTCGGTCCATGATGAGCTATGAGAATCTTCCAGTATTCCTATGGCGTTATGCATTGGAAACCTCAGCATATTTACTGAATAAGGTGCCTTCCAAAATCTGTTCCTCAAACTTCGTATGAGATATGGAAAGTAAGGAAACCGGGTCTTAAACACGTTAAGATTTGGGGATGTCCAGCTTATGTCAAGAAAGTTGACCCAGATAAGCTGGAATATCGATCCGTAAAATGTAGTTTTGTGGGATATCCTAAAGAGACTTTAGGGTATTACTTTTACACCAATCATCGGGTGTTTGTCTCCAGACATGCTACCTTCTTGGAAAAGGAGTTTATCCTTGAAGGAAACAGTAGGAGCAAAATTTGAACTTGATGAAGTTCAAGAAGCACAAACTACTATGGATCAAGTGGAAATACCTGTTCTGACTGAACAACCTTTTATGGAACAGCCCATTCATAGAACAGGGAGAGTGTCTCGCCAACCTGAGAGGTAATATGGCCTTGTCATTAAGAATGACAATGAGTTGTCGATCATTGATGACGACGACCCTGTGACCTATAATGAGGCTATGAGTAGTGTTGACTCAGAGAAATGGCAAAGTGCCATGAAATCCGGAATGGAATCTATGTATACGGTATACGAAAGAATGATTAGAGCAGATGGGCAGGTGGAGACCTATAAGGCCAGGCTTTTGGCAAAAGGATTCAAACAAAGGCAATGGATTGACTTTGATGAAACCTTTTACCTGTAGCCCTGTTAAAATCAGTTCGGATTTTGCTTGCGAATGCTGCTTACTACGACTATGAGATCTGGAAAATGTCTGTTCTCATAGACATTTGTGTGGTGACACTATAGCTAGTATGTAGGTGCTTATTATAGAATAAGTTCACTGAACATGACTCGCCCAGCTGAACAACTGATGGAGTTCACTCACGTGTCAGCAGTTGTTCACATAGTGATAATTGTACAAGTATCCTTAGACTTGAGGTCTTCATAGTCATCTTGTGTACACTGAACTATACTTTGGTTTAGTTCTTAGTCTCCAGGGACAATTATTAGGGCTCTACTGGGTATAGGAATTTGTACACGAAGATAGTGTATGATCAATAAAGGATCTACCCCTTCCAATGAAGGAAGCGAATGTTCAAGGCTGATCCACTTATGCTAGTTCAGGAATCTCTGGCCAGAGTGAATGAAATTAGAAAGGAGTTTCTAATTTGCATAGAACTAAGCATAGTAAATGGTAAGCAAGTGATTAAATTAGATAGGCTTGACACGAGATCCATGCCTTGTATTTAATCGGGACATTGTAGGGTAGAAGGAGTTTATTGTACGGTAACTATTCACTGAATAGGTTCTTGGTATTCTAAGCAGTGAATTCATATTATCCGGATAGTCGCGATATGCTGAGAAGTATCCATCACGATGTAGAATAAATGTGATTAATTAATTAATCATATTTAATAAATTAGAGAATTTATATAAATAATGATAAAATAGTTTTATTATTATTTATTTCTACTACCGGCTTAATATTGAACCAGAGGGTCACACCATAAAAAGAGAATGATTTAATGGTGGAGGAATTAATTAATAATGGCTAATAATTATTTATTTGTGAAATAAATAATTAATTGGAAAATTTAATAATTGATTAAATGAGATTTAATTGATTATAAATTAATTAAGAAAAGTTCTTAATATTATTAATTAAGGATTTAATTTTTTGGAAATTAAATCAAGAGAGAGAATTATTTCTAAAGTGTTTAGAAAAAAGATTAATTATTAAAAGGTGTTTTAATTATTAATGAGAATAATAAACGGGATAATAATAATAATATTTATGGGAAAATTTCAGCTGAAAATTTTGCCTATATATATACTATTATAAACCCTATTTTGATTCTAACCCCAAAAATTTTATAAAACCCAATTCTCTCCACCTCCTCCTCCTCCTTAACGTCGTTTTCTTGGTGGATACCGGTGGAGTGCTTCACGTTTGAGGAGCAGCTGCTAAGGATCTCCGATCATTGCTTTTGGATCGCTATTAAAGGTTAGTAATCGATCCCTATGTTTTTACCACGATTTATATGCTTTTATTTGGATTTTATATGTGTAAAAGTGTTTTACCATGCCTCCCCTGCGATTAAAATCCAACAGCATTCATAGTACTATATGTTGATGATATACTACTAATGGGGAATGACATACCTTCTCTAAAGGCTGTTAAGACTTGGTTAGGGAGCAATTTCTCTATGAAAGACTTAGGAGAGGCATCCTACATTCTAGGAATGAGGATCTATAGAGAAAGATCTAGAAGGATGATTGGTCTAAGTCAGAGCACATACATTGATAAGGTTTTGCATCATTTTTTAATGCAAAATGCAAAAAGGGGATATGTCCCCGTGTCTCACGGGATAACGATCTCTAAAGACCAGTGTCCGAAATTATTGGATGAGAAGGACCACATGAATAAAGTTCCATATGCTTCAGCAATTGGATCTATCATGTATGTAATGGTATGTACTCGCCCAGATGTCTCGTATGCTTTGAGCATGATGAGCAGATACCAGTCTAATCCGGGTGAAGGTCACTGGACGACAGTCAAGAATATTCTTAAGTACCTGAAAAGAACTAAAGATTCATTCTTGGTGTATGGAGGAGAAGAGAAACTCGTTGTAAAAGGTTACACCGATGCAAGTTTCCAAACAGACAGAGATGATACTGTATCACAGTCTGGTTTTGTGTTTTGTCTAAACGGAGGTGCTGTAAGCTGGAAGAGTTCAAAGCAAGAAACAATAGCTGATTCTACAATGGAGGCTGAGTACATTGCAGCTTGTGAAGCAGCTAAGGAGGCCGTTTGGATTCGAAAGTTCATTTCTGATTTGGGAGTGGTTCCATCGATCGCAGATCCCATTGATCTATACTGTGATAATAATGGAGCCATTGCACAGGCTAAAGAACCTAGATCATACTCCCGGGCTAAACATATACTCAGGAGATTTCACCTTATTCGAGAGAATAATGAAAGGAGTGATATACACATATGTAAAGTGCACACAAATGATAACATTACAGACCCACTGACCAAAGGCTTGTCGCAGCAGAAGCACGATGGTCACACTAGTTCCATGGGTATTAGATATATGGGTGATTGGCTCTAGTGCAAGTGAGAGATTGTTAGTGTAGGTTCCCTAGAGGCAATACATTATTCTTTTAAATCTTTATGTCAGTTGGTCATTCAATAAATATATTTATTATGACCTTAATTACTGCGATATTTTGTTAGAATAATAAATCTCCTTAGAATCATGATACACATTGTATAGTTTAAGTACATGACTTGAACTTGAGATTATATAATATATCCTATTCTTAAAGGTCCCTAGTCGAGTATTATTATATAGGAAAATAATAATAAATAGATAGACTAGTATGTTGTTTGACAAGATAACCACATCTCATTGGTTATAAGTATGAGGATACTAAAGTCAATACATAGGTACATGTGAGAGTACATGGTACTGGACAGACCCACAGTGAGATTCTTCATATTTAATAAAGTCATAAGAAAGACTCACAGTGATAATGGTGTAACGATCCTTTGACTTGAAATCATTATATTTCTATACGAGGATTAATATACTTTGACTACATTAAAACTTACTTTTAATTGGGTGATGATAAAAGTGGACATCGGGTATATCATGAGTCGTATGAGAAATATGAATGATAGATAAAGGATTTAACCCTCCTATAATTAGGAGAGATATTATTGGCCTCTTGATTGAGTGAGATTATAAAAGCATGGCCATGCTCAAATAATGATTTGTCTTGATAGTCTACTCATGGATCAAGTAAACCCGGATTAAATGTTGAAGAGGATGACTAAATACATGCCTCAAGTTTAATCTATAATATGTATGGTGTTATGGATAAAAAACTAAGGTTATTATTTGTTGTATTTATTACTAAGATTCGGGAGCTCAAGGCCTTTAATGGCTGCTCTCGTGTTTCGTGACTCGATCTGCCTTTACGAGATGCCTACGTATCTCTGTGAATTAGAGAATCAAGCCAAAAAATGTAGTTCTGATTTGTGGGGTGAGGCCCCTTATATAGATGTGGGAGTCCTTGAATTGGACTTGGTATAGGAGACTTAGTGGACAAGCCTCTGAATTAGGATAGACTTAGGAGTCCTAGGAAGTAGGAAGCTGATTCCTTATCCTTTTAGGTCCCCTTGAGGCTAATCTATAAGGATTTATATCCTTATCGGGACTCTTCTCAATAGCTGATTTTTCCCTTATTAATTAATTACGAAATTAATTAATAATTAGGGCTTTTGGGCCTTTTTTATTCCATCAGGCCTGATCTGGTCCATCAGGCTTAACCTTTCTGGTCTGAGTGTCATATATCTTTTTATTGGGCCTAGCAGCCCACAGCTTGTACAATTAATGCAGTATTTAATTATACAATCATAATTTATTTATCCCTATCATTTGCCCCCCCAACTTTTGGGAAACATTGATTAGGTTTCGCAGAAGTTAAGTCTGTTTATTCCCTTACAGGGTTTCGTTTTTGCATAAAGTGTGGAGCGACCTACACATTTACAATGAATCTTCCTTTTATTCAGGAATTATCTTAATTCCAGGAATTTTTCCCTTATTTCTGGGATTTTCCCTAATTTTCTAGGATTTTTCCTTTAATTTCTGGATTTTTCCCTAATTTTCTGGGATTTATCCTTAATTTTATGGATTTTTCCCTAATTTCCCGGGACTTATCCTTAATTTTCTGGATTTTTCCCTAATTTTCCGGGACTTATCCTTAATTTTCTGGATTTTTCCCTAATTTCCCGGGACTTATCCTTAATTTTCTGGATTTTTCCCTAATTTCCCGGGACTTATCCTTAATTTTCTGGATTTTTCCCTAATTTCCCGGGACTTATCCTTAATTTTCTGGCTTAAAATCGATCAGAATGCATTCAAAATCGATCAGGATGCAGACAAAATCGATCAGGATGCAGCCAAAATCGATCAGGATGCAGCCAAAATCGATCAGGATCCTGATCGAATTAGCTCAGGATCTTACACTCTGGTCGACAGGATTCCTGATCGATTTCGATCAGGATTCTGACCGAATTGGCCTTCAAAGTGACACCCTAGTCGATTGTTACACGGGCTTAATCGACCAGGATTCCTGATCGATTTCGATCAGGACTCTGATCGAATTAAATGGCTCTCGACCATTCTGATCGAATGGAATATCGATCAGGACTCTCTTCTCTGTCGATCAGGACTCTGATCGATCTTAGGGGATTTCTTCCCTCCTGTTCGAATAAGATATCGATCAGGACTCTCTTCTGTGTCGATCAGGACTCTGATCGATCTTAGGGGATTTCTTCCCTCCTGTTCGAATAAGATATCGATCAGGACTCTCTTCTGTGTCGATCAGGACTCTGATCGATCTTAGGGGATTTCTTCCCTCCTGTTCGAATAAGATATCGATCAGGACTCTCTTCTGTGTCGATCAGGACTCTGATCGATCTTAGGGGATTTCTTCCCTCCTGTTCGAATAAGATATTGATCAGGATCCTCTTTTGCATCGATCAGGACTCTGATCGAACCATATTAAGGTTCTGGTCGATTTTTGACTTTTTAAATTCCACAGGAGCTTCTAGATTGTTCCTGATACTTCTTGTAGATGGGCCTCTAGGTTGGGCCTGGCTAAATGGGCCTAAAAACGCCTCGTATTACGAGCTTTTCGCCTATATAAGTGTAGTGTGGAGTGAGAACCCTCACTTTACTTCCCACTTCTCATTTTCTCTCACAATTTTCTCTAGAGTTCTCCCTTTGAGAAGGCGATTTCCGGCTACCAAAGCCACCGCAGCTCCACCATTTTCAAGTATTTCTGGGTTTCAAGCCTTCAACCGAAGCATATCAATGGCGGACCGTGACCTGGCTCGTTTGCAGAAGATGAATGTCTCTAAAAGAGGTACAAACATTCAAATTCAATCTCCATATACTTCCCTCATTGATATGATTAACTCGAGAGGTGATGAATATCCTTCTCTATCTGAGTTAGATTCGTATAATCATGGTAACACTTTTCATGAGTTAGATGGTAGGATAGAGTCTATGAACACCTTGTACAGACTTCCACCCCACCTTAGGATCACTCCAGCCGCCCCTGGGGATAGGACTTGTAATTTGGAGGGGGATACCCTGTTCATTTATCGAGGAGCCCTGACCGCAGGTCTTAGGTTCCCATTCCATGAATTTATTCCTCATTTACTAGCCGATGTACGAATCAACCCTTGTCAACTCCCTCCTAACGCCTGGAGGAACATTATCTGTTTTATGGTCCTTTGTCTCAGGAATAGCTTCCCTCTTTCCGTAGCTGTCTTTAGGAAAGTTTTCCAATTCTATAATAGTTCCATGAGTCAGCCGGGCTGGGTTTTAATTCGCCAACGGCCCAAAATTCCCCATATCTTTGATAGTAACTCTATAGTCGAGAACAACCCTAAATGGAGGGATGAGTTTGTCAGGCTGACCTGGGCTGGGGGTGATTGGGCCACACTCTTCCGTAGGCCATTTTGCAAAGTATCAGATGGTAGTCCTGGTAGCATCAGATTAACTGATGAGGAGGAGGTGGCCTACCAAGCCTTAATTTCAGATGATGGGAAAACAGACACCTGGACCCTTTTAGAGGAGTTTTCCTTGAAGAAAGTTGGTCTCTCCCAGGCCAGTGATAAAGGTAAATTTATACCTGCGTAATTATTTTTCCTTCTCTTTAATCGCACTTTTTCTTTTTTCTGGATTTTAATATTCCTTCTACTTTTCCTTTCAGCTTGTGAGGCTATTAATAATGTCAATAGGCCCAAGGAGGGGGAATCTGGCCGCCAGAAGAGGGCCAAGTTAAACAGGGACCCTAAGAGCAAACCTGACGGTCCTTCTTTCCTTAAGCCCCACGTCCCGGTGGTTGAGCTGGGGGACGATGTGGATCCTCCACTTAAGGCACATTCCTTCAGGCCTAACTGGGGCTTCAGGAGGAGCGATACGGTGGTTGGATCCACCAAACATGCCAAGGATTGGTCGTACCATTCCATCACTCCCCACGATTTCACTGACATTGTTACGGGGAGTGATATCGAGACTATTGAGCTTCTGGGTTCTCAAGCCCAAGCTGCGGTAATTTTCTTTTTTCTTCTCTTCCTTTTGTGAATTTCAACTTTTCTTGTATCCCAATGAATTTGTGCTAACTCATACATATTTCTTTGCAGAGTAATACCTATTTCCAGGCGGCCCTACATCAGGCTAGATCCTGGAAGGGTAACTCTGATGATTTTGAGAAGGAGATGAAGAAGTGGGAGGAGAGAGCCAAGGTCCTGGAGAAGAAGCTGGACACGAAGAAAGAGGAGCTGGCTAAGGCTCATTCCGAGCTGGTGAAACTTAGGAGCGATAAGGATAAGCTCATTGATGACTACATGGATTCTGACAAGTTTAAGAATCTCATGGAGATTCATGATGATGGTCTTTATTCCCTACAGTTTACTCAGGGATGGGATGCGGCCGTAAAGGCGGTTTCTGAGAAGCACCCGGGCTTAGTCGACCCTAAGGACTTTATAAGTCCCGAGCAGGCTGAGTCGGAGGACAGCATAGATGCCCTCTTCAACTCCCCTCAGCCAGATGATCGCATCTTGGATCCTAACACTGCTTCTCCTGCGAAGGACGCTGAAGGCGCTGATAAGGAGAAAGAGAATGAAGGCTCCCGCATGGAGGAGTAGTTTTTCTATTCTATAATTTTATCCTTAACTTATGTCTGGACTTTTGTTTGTATTAAAACTTATTACCCTCCGGGGCTATTTTATATGCTACTTTCCTTATTTGCATTCTCTCCTTCATTTTTTCGATACTTTAATATTCAAACTTGGCTTAATGGGCCACACAAGTATTATCACAACTCAAACATTCATAGGTTGAAATAATTTCGAACTCTTCAATTTCAAGTCTGGTTTTCCAAAACCTTACATAATATGGGTTCGACCCTGATCTATAATAGCTAAAAAATAAAAATCCTATGCAAACAAAGCTTCAAGTTGCTTTTAAACCTACTTGTCATAATGACAAGTGAGAATCGTACTTCGACCATCTTACACGTAGTAAACCTTCAGGTTTTGTGCGTGCCAGGTTCTCGGGACTTCAAAACCATCCATAGTCTCCAGCTTGTAGGTTCCTCTACCCTGAATGCTCTTGACTCTATACGGCCCTTACCAATTTGGGGCAAGCTTTCCTTTCTGTCCGACACCAGAAGCCTCTATTTTTCTCAAGACTAGGTCACCTTGTTTGAAAAACCTCTCTTTAACCCTTAGGTTGTAGTAGAATGAAGCCTTTTTCTGATATTCTACTATCTTTGCATGTGCTTTATCTCGCACTTCATCGATCAGATCCAGGGCTAACCTCTGCCCTTCCTCATTTTCTTCTGCATTGAAAGCCTGAATCCTTGGAGATGAATGTGATATCTCCACGGGAACTACTGCTTCTGCCCCATATGCCAACATGAAAGGAGTTGCTCCTGTCGTGACTCTACAGGTAGTCCTATAGGCCCATAATATGGGAAGTATCTCATCCACCCAATTATTTCTTGACTTCTCGATTCTCTTCTTTAGTCCATCCAGGATTATCCGATTTGCTACCTCTGCTTGCCCATTGGCTTGCGGGTGAGCCACAGAGGTGAATCGTAATTCAATTTCATTTTCTTCACAATACTTCTTGAATTCCTCATTGTTGAATTGTGCTCCATTGTCAGTGACGAGGATACGGGAAATTCCATATCGGCACATAATGTTTTCTCACAGGAATTGTGCAACCTGCTTAGTTGTGATTTTGGCCAAGGGTTTGGCTTCGATCCACTTGGTGAAATAATCAATGGCTACAATCAGAAATTTCCTTTGTGCCGTAGCCATAGGAAAAGGCCCTAGAATATCCATCCCCCACATGGCAAAGGGAATAGGCGAGTTGATAGAGGTCAGCATCTCGGGGGGTTGTCTAACAACTGGTGCATGCTTCTGACAGCGATCACACTTCTTCACATATTCTTTGGCATCAGCCATCATTTCTGGCCAATAGAAGCCTAAACGGGTTATCTTATGAGCCAAGGCCCTGCCCCCCAAGTGCTGCCCACAAATACCTTCATGCACTTCTTCAAGAGCCAAGCGTGCCTCGTCGGGCCTGAGACACCTCAAGTAAGGAACCACGAAAGATTTCTTATACAGAATTCCATCTATCAAGGAGTACCTTAGTGCTCGAATAGTTAACTTCCGTGCCTCAGTTGCATCACTTGGAAACCAACCGGTCTGAATGTGAGCCTTGATGGGATCAATCCATGACGTCCCCAAGCCTATGGGAGCCAAAAGCTTAACATCTATGCTTCGTGTCTTCAAAACACGGAAGTACACACTTCCTGAACTTTCTTCAATCTCAGATGAAGCAAACTTTGATAGCGCATCTGCTTTAGCATTTTCTTCCCTTGGAATGTGTTCAACATGGCATTCATTAAATTGGGTCATCACAGCCCTTACTAGGCGAACATACTTAGCCATCGTATCATCCCTTGCCTCAAATTCTCCCTTTACCTGGGATATGATCAGCTTCGAGTCTCCACGGACCTTTAAGTTTTTGACTCTAAGTGTCCCAGCTAGACCAAGGCCAGCAATCAGGGCTTCATACTCTGCCTCATTGTTTGTGGTTGGGAAGTCTAGCTTCATAGCATACTCAATTAAGAATCCATCAGGGCTTTGCAAAATCAACCCTGCTCCACTGGAATTTGTTTTTGATGCTCCATCAAAATAGAGAACCCAATATTCTTTCTCCTTGTCCCCATTGTCGACTCCCTTATCTTGAGGTATGGTATCTTCCTGCCCCCCGACTTCTTGGTTGGGTATGGTACATTCCACCACGAAGTCAGCTAGTGCCTGGGCTTTTATGGCCGTACGTGGCTTATACTTGAGGTCGAACTCTCCCAACTCTATTGCCCACTTAATCAGTCTCCCACTTGCCTTGGGACTATGAATGATGTTTCTCAGTGGCTGATTTGTTAGCACTTCAATCTGGTGAGCTTGAAAATAAGGACGCAGCTTTCTTGAAGCCATTACCAAGGCTAAAGCAAATTTCTCAATAGTTGAATAATTCAACTCAGCACCATGCAAGATTTTGCTGACATAGTATACGGGTTTCTGGACTTTCAGTTCCTCCTTAACCAACACCGCGCTCAAGGCGCTCTCTGAAACAACCAAGTACAAGAATAAAACTTCACTCAGAACTGGCTTGGCCAACAACGGGGCCTGGCCCATATATTTCTTTAACTCTTCAAATGCCTTCTGATTTTCCTCACTCCATACGAAGTCTTTAATGTTCTTTAGTGACTTGAAGAATGACAAGCACTTGTCTCCTGACTTGGAGATGAATCGTCCTAGCGCAGCAACCCTTCCTGTGAGCTTCTGAACATCCTTGATAGTTTTTGGTGGTTCCATGTCCAGGATCGCCTTTATTTTATCGGGGTTAGCCTCAATTCCTCTTTTTGAGACCATCAATCCCAAGAATTTTCCATATCCTACTCCGAAAGCACACTTTGTAGGATTCAACATCATCTTGTGGTACCTCAGGACCTCAAAAGCTTCCCTTAAATGGGCTATATGATCAGTCTTTACTAGACTCTTGACTAACATGTCGTCAACATAGACTTCCATAGTCTTACCAATAAGATCCTTAAAAATTCTATTCACCAACGTTTGATAGGTGGCTCCTGCGTTCTTGAGACCAAATGCCATAACAAGATAACAATAAACACCAAAGTCAGTGATAAATGATACCTTTGGAATGTCATCCTTATGCATTTTGATCTGGTTATATCCGCTAAATCCATCCATGAAACTCAGCATCTCATGTCCAGCAGTGGCATTAATCAAAGTATCAATTCTAGGCAGCGGGAAACAGTCTTTGGGGCATGCATCATTCAGATCAGTGAAGTCTATACACATCCTCTACTTTCCATTAGCCTTCTTCACCATTACAGGGTTTGCTAACCACTCCGGAAATTGAATCTCCTCAATGAAACCAGCCTCTAAGAGCTTTTCTACTTCCTGTTTTATAGCCTCTTGTCTTTCCGGGGCAAAATTTCTTTTCTTTTGTTTCACTGTCTTCCGGCTTGGATCCACGTTTAGCTTGTGAGTAATTAACTCCGGGTCTATGCCTGGCATATCAGCTGCTGACCATGCAAACACATCACTATTTTCTTGCAAAAATTTCACTAACTTCCCTCTAAAGGGCTCCTCTAATGTGGCTCCAATGAAAGTCATCCTCTCAGGATTCTTGGGGTCTAAAGGAACCGAAACTAATTCTTCTGCTGGCCTTCCTCTATTCTCATCATTTTCTCGAACATCCATATCTTCAATAGGAAGAACCTGCCCCCCGACTCCATCTGCCCTCAAAGAGGCCACATAACAGCTTCTAGCCATTTTTTGATCTCCTCTCTCTTCTCCAATCCCGTTTCGGGTGGGAAACTTCATGACTGAATGGTAGGAAGAGGGGACTGCCTTGAAGGCATGTATCCCTGTTCTCCCCATGATAGCATTATAAGTTGAACTAGCCTTTACCACCACGAAATCCAGCATCTGCGTTGCTTGCCTTGGTTCCGTACCTATGGTGGTTGGCAATTTGATTATCCCTTCCACATGACATTCTACTCCAGCAAATCCATATATCGGCATGTCGGTTGGTGTCAACTGGGAGTCGTTATATCCCATTCTTAGAAAGGTGTCGTGGAGCAAGATATCCACAGAAGCACCATTATCCACAAGGACCCTCTTAACCGGGCTATTTCCTATTATTGGTGTTATGACCAGCGGGTCGTCATGGGGAAACTTCACACCCTCTAGGTCAGAATCATCAAAAGCCAATGTTACTTCTGTCCTGGCCCTCTTCGGGGCTTCTCCAACAATATGCATAACCTCCCTAGTATATGCCTTTCTGGAATTTTTGGACAATCCAGCAGCAGTTGGACCTCCAAAGATCGTGTTTATCACTGGCCGTCGAGGGCGTCGCGATCCTGCAAAAATTGCATTTATAACCGGCCCTCTGGGTTGGGGATTCCGCCCCTGATCATCTTGGTCCCTCCTACGATCTTCAAAGTTCTTCCTTCCATTATTATTTCTGTCCCCTCCATCTCCAGTATACTTGTTCAACCTTCCTTTTCATCTTTCAATTGCCTACACTCATCGGTGTCATGGCCAACATCCTTGTGAAACCTGCAATACTTGCTCTTATCTAGCTTGGCGGCATCAGCCTTCAAGGGCTTAGGCCAGCGAATATCTCTATCTTTCTCAATCTCCATCAAAATATGACTTCTAGGAGCACTCAGCTTAGCGTATTCAGTGAACTTTTGCCCAGGTCCTCCCTTCTTGGGGGTCGAATCAGGGTTTTGTTCGGTTCTAGGATATTTGTCCTTAGCGATATACTCTAGATCAGTTTTTCACTTCTTGCCTCCAGTGGGCTCATTACTTACTACGGTCTTCCTCATGCTTTCTTCAACCTTGATATACTTCCCTGCCCTCTCTTGGAGTTGCAACATGTTTTCAGGGGGACGTTTGGCCAAGGACATCTTGAAAAACTCATCCCTGGTTCCTTGTTGCAGTGCTATCATGGCTACCTTATCATCAAGGTCTGGGACTTTTAAAGCCTCCTTTGTAAAATGATTCAGGTAATCTCTCAAGGATTCCTTAGCTCCCTACACAAGACTCATAAGAGATGCTGAACTTTTTTCATGGACTCTTCCACTGATGAATTGCTTAATAAAAGCCTGGCTTAATTCTCTGAACGATCCAATAGAATTTGGGGGCAGGCGACTGTACCATCTTTGAGCCATACCCGACAGGGTTTGAGGGAAGGCCCGACACTTTATAGCATCATTCACGGGTTGCAGCAGCAGTGCATTAGAGAATGTCCTAACATGATTAGCGGGGTCTCCCGTGCCATCATAGGCTTTGATAGTGGGCATCTTGAATTTCCTTGAGATATGGGCATTCATTATCTCTTCTATGAAGGGTGAAGTTGGATCATCAGGATCTCCAAGGGGAAGGAGATTGCTTGGATCATTTCTTGGGACAACAGCCCTTCTTCTTACCGGACCATCCAGGTCTATGATAGGAGGAGGATTTCTCCCCCTAGGAGGTATCTGGGGTCTGGTGGCCTGGTGAGCCTCCAAATCACGCCTCAACCTTTGGATTTCAGCCTCATGAGCCCTGATCCTTTCCTGCACTTCTTGGGGATTCGCCCCTGGGGTGCTTTGGGGGCGTTGCCTTCTATCGGCCATTGGCTCTTTTCCAGGACGCCTCCTTCTTGGGGCCACTTCATCATCCGAAGATTCGGAGTCTCTCTCAGTGTAAGGACCAGAAAATTCCCGATCCTCAGGGATAGGACCCAGACCTCGTATATAGGGGGGCGACTGCCCTCGTGCTTCGCTTCGCCCAGCATATCCGCTTCCTCCAACCTCAGGGTGAAGGGGCATCCCATAAGGGGGGTTAGTAGTAACAACAGTTGAATATTCATACCCGACGGGTCGAGAATTCACAGGTATATGTACTTTTTGAACTCGAGGATTCGTACCTTGAATAGTCGGGGGAGTCATTCCTTGTGGCTGAGATTGAGTTGCCCTTATCTGGGTCTCCTCTTGAGTAGATGCATAAGTTGAGTGGGGAGGAATCTCCACGGTTGACGAAATCACCTGAGTTGTCCCTGATGGTGTTCCCTCCTCCAGAGTGCTGGTTGTTCTCCGTGTTCTCGCCATGGTTGTTGTTCCGCTTCCCACAGACGGCGCCAAATGTTATGGATAAAAAACTAAGGTTATTATTTGCTGTATTTATTACTAAGATTCGGGAGCTCAAGGCCTTTAATGGCTGCTCTCGTGTTTCGTGACTCGATCTGCCTTTACGAGATGCCTACGTATCTCTGTGAATTAGAGAATCAAGCCAAAAAACGTAGTTCTGATTTGTGGGGTGAGGCCCCTTATATAGATGTGGGAGTCCTTAAATTGGACTTGGTATAGGAGACTTGGTGGACAAGCCTCTGAATTAGGATAGACTTAGGAGTCCTAGGAAGTAGGAAGCTGATTCCTTATCCTTTTAGGTCCCCTTGAGGCTAATCTATAAGGATTTATATCCTTATCGGGACTCTTCTCAATAGCTGATTTTTCCCTTATTAATTAATTACGAAATTAATTAATAATTAGGGCTTTTGGGCCTTTTTTATTCCATCAGGCCAGATCTGGTCCATCAGGCTTAACCTTTCTGGTCTGAGTGTCATATATCTTTTTATTGGGCCTAGCAGCCCACAGCTTGTACAATTAATGCAGTATTTAATTATACAATCATAATTTATTTATCCCTATCATATGGTTAAAGGGATTATATTACACGAAAAACATTAATCACGAAAGGTTTTATCTAGTCACGATTTAATTATTGTTTAATTTGGTAACAATGATGTATTACTAGATGCCGCTCATTGTTTATAATTTTATTAGAGAATAAAACTATTGCCAAATAAATAATAGCCTATAGGGTCGCACAAATAGAGCACTTAATGGAATAGTTAATTTAAATTATGGATTTAAATTAATTGATGATTATTCAAATTTTATTATAATTAAGTAAGACTTAATTGAGATAATATAAATTCAAATTAAAAGGAATGTTTTTGCCCATAATAATTAAGTATGACTTAGTTATTAATTAAATAATAAAAATTTGTTTTTATTATTTAATCCAATACCTACTAGGGTTGGGCTTTTCTGTTATGGGCCTTTTTAATCAGCCATTATAAATACATAATGATAGGTTAAAGAGGCTTGTACGTTTTTGAAGAAAAACCCTAGCAGCAAAGAGAGGTGGAGGCAATTTCGGATCGTCAAGAAGGAGGCTAGTACATCCATTCTGTAGTCAAGTTCGTGAGACGTTCTTGGAAGTGCTCGTGTGGATACCATAGAGGTGTTTCTCCGAGAGGTAGACACAAAGCGTGATAGCTAGGATCTCCGTTGAGTTCGCGAAAGTCAGGCTCTTGAAAGGTATGATTCGTTATCTCCATAATCTGCCCACAATTATACATGGATCCTGTTTTTGGGTTTCAAAATTTTTTGTTTTATTTACGGTTATCCGCTGCGTTTTATGCCTCGGAACCCAACAAGGTACGTGTCGATATATATACATACTTCCGAGAAATATTAGAGGAAGTATTATAATAATGTGAAATTGACTGTTGTCAACAGATAAATATTTAAGGGGGAGTTTCTTTTGACATTATTGTAAAAATAATTAAAACAAGTAAATAATATTTTCGGAATATTTGAAAGTACTTAAATGATTTTCTGAAAGTAAAAAATAATTTAAAATAGGGTTTATGATTTTTAAACCATACAAAACCCTTAATGAATATTGAATAATTAAATAATAATTAATAAATAAATAGCCCTTGAATAACTCTCTATTAAATGAATATTTAAATAATATTCATTATTTGATAAAAAATAAGGCGAAATCAATCATCGTTAATATATTTTCAATAATTAATAAATACATAGTAAATAATAATTCTTGGAATAACCTTCCCTTTTTAAATGAATATTTGAAATTATGTTATTGCTAAATAACATTTAAATTAAGTAATTAAATTTTTTAGAAATCGTTTG
Source organism: Apium graveolens (assembly GCF_009905375.1). Lineage (NCBI taxonomy): Eukaryota > Viridiplantae > Streptophyta > Magnoliopsida > Apiales > Apiaceae > Apium > Apium graveolens. Next base: position 154,558,261 of record NC_133648.1, on the reverse strand, counting down.
ACAAAAGTTTTGGATATTTGATAAATCGTAAAGGGACATCAGGCCATTTAGAATATTTAGTTTATCATTAATATAGATAAATAATAATTTCAAACAACTCCGTAATACTTCCGGTTTATTAATAAATTATTCTCGGTCTAAAATATATAAAACCACGCTACTCACTAGCGTTAACATTCTTAAATATAAACACCTCTGGAATCCTTCCAGGTTTTTACCAACTTATACCGACCGACCCTCGGTCTAAATATACATAACCCGCTACTTACTAGCATTATCATTTCAAATTCAGTATTTTACTATACCAATATTATCAACAATTAAGTAAGAATTATATCTGAACTTCGTAAAATAGTTTAGACAACATCACGCTCATATAGTAGTTTTACGAAAACAAAAACAACATAAAAACACTTTTAAAGGTATGCTTCGTAAACTTGCCTAGAGTCCAAGATACGTTCTCTGATTTCCACTCGTGATGGGTTTTCTAATCAACAAATATCATAATCTTAATCAGTATTCCTAATCCCATCAATGACTTATTTTACTAATAAATGTAATACTTTACAACTTTTGTTATTCGACTGAATCGAAATAACTATCAAGCCTTGGTCGTAATTGACGATCAAAATGGTCTCCTAGAGTTGACTTTCCTGAATGTTACTATTACACGACTCTCACTCTAACATTTTCAATAAATCAAAAAACAAATATTTTAATACGAAACCACATCAAGGATCTTTCTGAGTATCATTAGTATTTATTATAACAAAACACCTTATACAATATGATCATTCAATAGTAGATAAAAATGATAAGTGCTGCAAATTTTATTAAAAAATTGATAGGAGGGAGTTCACAGAAATCTTACAAGCCTTGTTCAAGGTGCTCCTCTAGTCTGAGAAAATTAGTTCTTTTTCCTTGAGTGTCTAGTCTTCTTTCCCACCTTCTCATTGTTCTCTTCTATCCAGTGTTGGAGTTTTCTGTTAAACTCAGATTCATCTGCATTAGATAGATCCAACATCTCCTATATTTCCTTGAGAGTCTCATTACTTGGTATTTTTAACTGATCTTCTAGTCTGAAAAATCTTCTGATATTTATTTGAACCTTGAATTCCATCAACCAGTATGGCCTCAAGTGCACTCTACTTCCAGTGTAAGGAATAGCTAAGATTCTTGGTAGTGCACTTGGGTCTCTCCAGCTTCTTTGTATTTGTTGAATTTTGTTAAATATTTCTCTTTTGGCCACCATGGTGAATCCAAAGTTTTTCTTGATTGGAGAGAATATTTTAAATAAAACAGAGTAGCCTTCATTAACAATCCTATGAAGAGCCTAGTGATTTCCTTTCCACCCCTGTACCTAAACACTAATCTTTCCGGAAGTCTATTGTGGGCATCTATTACTCTCACTTCATCTAGCTCATCCAAGTAGAGATTAATGTCTGAAAATTCATTTATGTCACTGATAAAGAGTTGATCTCCTTTGTTGAATGTTGGTTTGGGTTTAGATAAGGTCTTGGATTGGAATGGGACATACTTGACTGGCTTGGTTTATTCTTTCTTCTCTTTGAAGTGGTTGGGATTTGGATTTATAACTTAGGAATAGGTAGGCTTTCCCAGTCTATAGGTTCATTCTTGGGAATGATTGGCTCACCATGAAAGTTCACACCAGGATGGATCTTAACATCAGCTTACTCCATTGTGGGCATAGATGATTTATTTGAGGTAGTAGACCGAGTTGGCTTTGGTTCATCCTTTTCTTCTTTAAATATCAGCTTCCTTTTGGCTCTCTGCTTGCTATAACCTTTTCCTGATTTCTGTTTTGGTTCCTCATGCTTTTCAGTTTCAGTTTTGGTGGCAGGCTTCTCAGTTTCTGACTTGTTAGCAGGCTTTTCAGCTTGTTTCTTTGCTTTTAAGGCAGCCTGCCTTTTCTGAGACTTGATCCTCAATTTATATTCTTTCTTGGCTTCTCCATATTGAGGATGTCCATCCATCACAAAAATAAGTTTACCATGCCTGTAGATCCTTTCTACCCTTTTCTTTAAATCTCTTGGATCTTTTTGATTTGCAATTGAGTGACCTAACAGCTTCTTTCATCAGGTTTGGGAGTTACATAGACTAGGTCCATTGGATTTTTACTTGAGTCTTTTGATGAGTGTTTCTTATGCTTCAAAATCACAATGGTCTGTTGATGTCTTTTAGATGAGGTGTGACCTCTTTCCATATTTCCCAGCTTCATTTCATCTATTGGAATTGGTCTCAATTGATTGGTGTGCTTCACAGATTAGTCTTTACATTGGACCAAATTCCTTCTCAATTCTTTTATCAAGCTTCTTCATTTATTCTTACAGCTTGAGTTCAGCTGCTGCTATGTTAACTAAGTCAATGTTGTCTAACATTGGTGGCTTAGAGAAGGTAATGTCTGAAACTATTATCTTACAAACTTGGACATGCACATTCTCTTCCCCTTACTGAAATCCCCTTACTGACATCCGTCTCCCCCTTTTCGTTATTATCAAGTAAGGAAGGGGTTGGAGTTTGAGCAGCCACCAATTTTTGTAGAAGGAGCGTCTAATGTACTTGATCGAGAAGCACCTTGGTAATTGAATTCTCCACTGCTGTCAGCCTAGAATCCAATGTTTCAATCTTGTGACTCAATTCAAAGTCCTTCCTGATTTTAAAGGTGAATGTCTTTCATTGTTGACTTAGGAAGTTTGTACTCCATATTTTCATTGATGTCCTTTTTGACTTGCTCAATAGTGCCCTTGATCTGATCCACGGCTTGACTGTAATATCCGGATATGACGTGTAATTATTTTTGTCAATAAATAAATATTATGTGATTATTATGTGAATTTTGGTCAATTATCTATTAATTGGTATTTGTGTTTGGATGTTTAAATGTGTTAAAATTTGAGTACTTTAATGTTTTATATATCCAAAATAAAGTACAGATAATTTTGATATTTTTTTATTAATTTATATGTTGTTATATGATTTTATAAAGGATTTATGGATTTAATAAATTATTTTTCGAGTAATTATAAATTATTTTGTATAAGCGGGAATCGTCCGACTTCAACTATTTTTACGTTTTTACAACTTGAAAATCTCGGGTTAACTTCTTTGACTTAATTTAATTATTTCAAGCATTTTCCGTGTTATAACTTTTTCGATCTGGAGTACAGTTTTACCCGTGCTGGTCCGGGGCAAATTTTACGATACAATATTCGTTTCGGTAAATCGATAAAACCCGTATTTTCGAGAAACAAGATTGATTAAACTATGATATTATCTTCTCGTAATTCGTGTAACCAAAGCGCTGAGACCAAGACTGTATTTACAAAAAAACCCGGTTTTGATAATTATCCTAAAATCGGTACCGAATTAAATCAGTTTTGTTAATACTTAGCTATTAAGTATTCAATTTTATATCTGGCATGATCCAAAGGGGTCCAAATTTCTCATAAATGTAAATAGACTTTATTGTACTTTATTTTTATACAGATAAACATAATATTGCAGTAAAAATTCATAATTATTTAGGGAGAGGAACCATGTTCTTCGTGTTCTTCGCGTTCTTCACAATCAAACCAACATTTGAAGGTGATTCTAGTTTCCAAATCACAAGTATGAGTAACCAAATTGAAGGATTCGATCTGTTCTATCTAAATACATCATCAAATCATCCTGAGGATGGGTAAATTTCATTTTGAAACTTTAGGGTTTATATTCAAATTTGGAGTCTTTCTATTCTTGAATCATTTGAATGTTTTGATGATTAATTAAGCTTCTTGAGTTTGTTTACAATCGATTAGTGTGTAAATCATAATTGTTTGACTCCCTGAGTAGTATAGCCGTGTTCTTGGTTTTTACATTCTTAGCATTCAATTTTCCGGATTATATAAGTTATGGTTGTTAGTTTAGATTATATGAATAGATTGTAGATTTTTTAAGCTTTATTTCGAGCTATGGAACGTTGTGTTTGGTCAAGGATTCAGTCGATTTGCAGTTGGCCGGACTTGTGGCCGGGTTTTGTTCGTTTTTGCCGGAATCAACGAACTGTGAATTCGTTGTGCTTGCTGTTAGTGTAATCGTGTTATTCACTTAAGTTTTCATTGATAATTGGTCAAAATAGATGGGGTAATTGTGATGTTTTGGCCAGAAATGGGTTGACCGAAAGCTGCGAAATCAGCCGGAACTCGGCCGTAATCTAGGCCCTCTCCAGAATCCGGAGAAAAACTGGCGATGTTCCGCAGTTTTCCGGCCATGTTAATATCACTACCATTGTTCAATCTTTCCAAACTAAAATTTTGTTTTAAAAAGTGTTTCTGGATTTAAATATTTTTATAAATTCAAAGATTCATTTTCTAAATTCTAAAATTCATTTTTAATTCAAAAAATACTTTTTAATAATTTAAAAATTTAGAAATAAATCTAAATTATTTAATTAATTAATTTTAGTCAGTATTTAATTATTTAATTGGTCAATTAATTTAAATATTAATTGTTTAATTAATTTAGTTAATTATTATTTATTATTTAATTATTTTAATCATTTCTTTTGATTTAAAAATTTTGAAAAATATTTTTGAACTTTAAAATATTTTTCTAAATTATGTTCCAAGCTCGATAATTATCAATACATGATTTTAAAGTCAGATTCAGGTATTTGAAACTTGTTATTTAACTATAAAATGATTCTGAAACCCGTTTTAATTTCGAAAAATATTGAAAAATTCGTATTAAATACCCGAAAAACCATTTTAACCCTGAACCTTCCTTGAATTTTTTTTTTATCGAATACCTTGTGTGCTATATGCTATGTATTATCTGATTAATGTGTCATATGTCTATTTGTTTATTGTTTGACTGTTTCAGTCATAACTCTCGATCCGTAAATTGAATTTGGGTAAAACGAAGGGTAGATAAAACCATATGACGTCTATGTGATGATTAGAATAATATGAGATTGAATATTGATAGATACTTATGATGCCCAGCAGAGTAAGTGAGGCATAGAGAAAGAAAGCATATGATCAGAAAATAGAACTGATGCGTAGAAAAGGAAGCAAGTGATCATTGAATAAAAGCGAGGCATAGAAAAAGTAGACAAGTGGCTGTTGAATAAAATTGTTACAAGTGCAAATGAAGTTAGCATCATTTGCGATACGGCAAGTATTCTTTAACCTTCTCGAGATATATTGCAAGTATAACTTGATGTTCATGTTTTATATTACAAATGCTTTAAATATACCTGAGTTATATCCAATGTTAGCATGTGATAGTTGAGTTGCTTAACCTTAAACCCTGATTATATCATTTGATATTTGAGATGTAAGCCTTATGTATTGTGAACCATTGATTATGAAATACCAAGATACTAAACAACAAAAATACGACACTACCCCACAAATGCATATACACCATATACCAAAAATTGAAACAGAATTGCTGGAACATACGGAAACTTATATACCCTACAATACCTTGTAACATCAAAGATCTACACCTTATGTAACCGTTGAACCATTGTTCACCTAATACCTGGTTCTTCTACATGATTGAAGCCATTCTTTATATATACCTTGATATACCCTGGTGATACTCATGAATTTCATTATGCTCTGAAACAAATGTCTTATTAATGTTAATTATGATTCTGTTTTATTAAATTGAAATGTTTATCATATTTAATTATTTTAGAATTGGATAGTTTTCTTTATGTGGACCAGATTTATGGTCAGACCAGATTCGTGGTCATATTAGGCCAATGTGTGCCTTGGATCCAGTGTATAGAGCAGAGCAGTGTTCCTTGCTCGGGCTTAGTGCGTGACTAATCAGCAGCCTAACCTTGGTTTTAAAATTTAATGTGAATATCCAATTTTAATGATTGTTTAACAAGAAACTTGATTCCTCTGAATCACTTCAATTTTTCATTGTTTAACCTCAGTTATTGCTATTATGACTTGTTGAGCTAGTTAGCTCACTCATGGGAATCTTTTATAAGATTTTACAGTTAAAAAGGAAGTTGTTGGTAGCAAGGATTCCCAGTCCAGTGTGCGAGCTAGGATTCCAGGTTAAGTTGGATCGAGCTAGCTAGAGCTTTATATTGTAGTTCAGTGATGCGAGATTGTAAGAATAGTTTCACTATCAGTTGTAAGTTAAACTAGTTGGGATTTGGTACGATGTAATAAAAGTTAAGGATGTAGCTTGTTTTTATACTTTAACCTGTTGTGATCCATGCTTATGTAAAGAAGGGTCATTACTTATAATATTTTATATACAGGTTTATATATTGTATGTGTGTTGTGAATCCCAAAATTCTGACTCGGGTTTGGAGGGTGTCACATTGACTTTGTTGGAGAGATTAAATTTTATGCAGTTGTAAAGATTCAAGATGGGCTTGTAGAAGACATTTAGTATTAGCATCAGTGGTGGCTTGGATGGCTGATTGAGTCTGATGGACTAGCTTGAATAGTGTTATCATTGATGATGTAGCTCTAGTTGCAGGCTCAAGCAAAATCTGATCAGTGTGAGTCAAATATAAAACAGAGGTTACCATGTGACTTTTTATGAAGACCATTGTGAAATTATCAATAAATCATATGGCAAGGTTGCAATGACTGGTTACATACATGGTAACTTATAAGAAGCCAGGGTTTCCACAAATACTGATAATTCTGAAATATGTCTACTTAGTAGAGCATCTATGAAAGACAGCTGGAACTGGCATACAAGACTTCTCATCTAAATTTCAACAACATCAATGAACTTATGAAGAAAGATCTTGTGAGAGGATTTCCCAATACAGTATTTATTCCTGATAGCTTATGTGACTCATGCTAGAAAGCCAAACTAAGGAAATCATCTTTCAAGAGTAAAACTGAATCCTCAATTCTTGAACCATATCACTTGCTTCATATTGATCTTTTTGGTCCAGTCAATGTGATGTCTATTACAAGCAAGAGGTATGCACTGATATTGTTGATGAGTACACAAGGTACACATGGGTGTATTTTCTGCATACCAAGGATTATACACCATCAAATCTTTTGTATCATGTAAGGGAACTGGAAAAAGAATCAACTCATAAAGTTAAGATCATTAGAAGTGATAATGGAACTGAATTCAAGAACAACTTTTTGGAAGAATTATGTGAAAGGAATATGTCCTAAGTCCAATCATGTATTAGGATTTAGGAATAACTTTTGTGTAATCTGTTTTGATTTCATTGATAATAATAAAAGACTTGTTTTGTTTTTATTACGGGCTCTATCTATTTAAGTGTTTAAATAAGATATACCATAGTTTAGAGTAAAGTTTTTTATGGATTATGATGAGATCATAATAGTGAGACCTAAAAAGATGATAACTCTAAACTTAAATAGTTCCTGGTCATAGGATTACTAACTGGTAATTAATAATCCGCAAAGATCGGTACATACTATGCTTGCTTCATTATGAAGGATGTTTGTTCTCATAGACATTTGTGTGGTGACATTATAGCTAGTATGTAGGTGCTTATTATAGAATAAGTTCACTGAACATGACTCGCACAGTTGAACAACTGATGGAGTTCACTCACGTGTCAGCAGTTGTTCACATAGTGATAGTTGTACAAGTATCCTTAGACTTGAGGTCATCATAGTCATCTTGTGTACACTGAACTATGCTTTGGTTTAGTTCTTAGTCTCCAGGGACAATTATTAGGGCTCTTCTGGGTATAGGAATTTGTACACGAAGATAGTGTATGATCAATAAAGGATCTACCCCTTCCAGTGAAGGAAGCGAATGTTCAAGGCTGATCCACTTATGCTAGTTCAGGAATCTCTGGCCAGAGTGAATGAAATTGGAAAGGAGTTTCTAATTTGCATAGAACTAAGCATAGTAAATGGTAAGCAAGTGATTGAATTAGATAGGCTTGACACGAGATCCATGCCTTGTATTTAATCGGGACATTGTAGGGTAGAAGGAGTTTATTGTACGGTAACTATTCACTGACAGGTTCTTGGTATTCTAAGCAGTGAATTCATATTATCCGGATAGTCGCGATATGTTGAGAAGCATCACTCACGATGTAGAATAAATGTGATTAATTAATTAATCATATTTAATAAATTAGAGAATTTATATAAATAATGATAAAATAGTTTTATTATTATTTATTTCTACTACCGGCTTAATATTGAACCTACAGGGTCACACCATAAAAAGAGAATGATTTAATGGTGGAGGAATTAATTAATAATGGCTAATAATTATTTATTTATGAAATAAATAATTAATTGAAAAATTTAATAATTGATTAAATGAGATTTAATTGATTATAAATTAATTAAGAAAAGTTCTTAATATTATTAATTAAGGATTTAATTTTTGGAAATTAAATCAAGAGAGAGAATTATTTCTAAAGTGTTTAGAAAAAGGATTAATAATTAAAAGGTGTTTTAATTATTAATGAAAATAACAAATGGGATAATAATAATATTATTTATGGGAAAATTTCAGCTGAAAATTTTGCATATAAATACACTATTATAGACCCTATTTTATTCCAACCCACATCGAACCCGAAAACCCAAAAAGTTTGGAAAACCCAATTCTCTCCACCTCCTTCTTCCTCCTTAACATCGTTTTCTTGGTGGATACCGGTGGAGTGCTTCACACTTGAGGAGCAACTGCTAAGGATCTCTGATCGTTGTCTCCGAATTATTTTAAAAGGTTAGATTTGATCCCTCGAATTTTTATTCACGATTTATATGCTTTTATTTGGATTTTGTATGTGTAAAAATGTTTTGCCATGCCCCCGCTGTGTTAAAAATCTAACAATGGCATCAGAGCATAGGTTGTATGCATATAGATCTGTGGTAAAAATTTTAGAATTTTATGTGCTTGTATGAATTAATTATGATTTTTACAAGTTATATCATGGATTAATTTTGTCTGATGAGAAATCGTTTCTCAGAATAATTTTGAATGTTGATCTGGGTTCTACAAGTGTTGTAGATCGTCTGGGTATTTTTTTCATAATTTTATGATGTATAGATTTTTTATTATGAATTTTTGAAGTTGTTTCAATTAAATTTCGTAATTAAATAATTATATATATACATATGAATTGTATGTATGTATATATCTGTATATGCTGTTATCTACTGCTGCTGTGAATTGCACGGAGACAGAAAAGCACAGGTCAGATGTCAGGTGCGGCGCGGTTTCCGAGAAAGAATTCTGTCGGCTGCTGAAAAACAAAAAAAAAATAGAGGTGTAACGCATTCCGGGAATGCGTTACACACCTGTGGCGCATTCACGGAATGCGTTACACCCTTTAATGGCTTAAAAGGGGTGTAACGCATCACCAGAATGCGTTACAGGGCTTGTAACGCGTTCCTGTAATGCGTTACAGCCCGTCTGTTGATATTAAAATTGATTTTCTGGGAGTTTTGTAACTCCGTTTTGGGCGTGCAATATACCGTTGGATTCGTTTTTCCGAGACGGATCTAATGTAGTGATCAATTTTAGTTGATATAAAAGTTTTGAACTGTTTATATTTCCATGAAGTGTTTTAAAGCTGGTTTTGATTGTTTTAATTGATTTTAAAAGCTTCATGTGATACATAGAGATGTATAATGCTTAGAATAATGTGCTAGATGATGTAACATGCCTACCTTGATGTTTATTCATGTTGATATATGTGATATATGCTTAGTTTATCATGAGATGATAGATTTAGGTGAACTTAAATAAACATAAGGCGTTTGTTAGACAACCTAGTATAGTGAAATTGTTTCATAACCTTAATAATAATATTATGAATACAATCATGAGATTCTTGTGTTTATGAAACACGTAATTGAATATGAATTTCCGATATGAGAGAAAGGATGATTCTGTCAACAACAGATTTCTATCTGTAAGAAAGGGTTATTAAGTGACGCCTCTTGACAATGCTCCACCCGATCTGGGAATCATCTGATTATTGATTATTGATTTGAAATATTTAATTTAAAAGGAAGAATTTCTTTATAATATGATTATGATTGTAACATAATATAATCCCTCTAAAATTAAATAATATCAAGTAGTAATTGGCCAATGATACAACGGGCTTGTGTCGGTCATAGCCTTCCAACATGGTAGAAAGTAGTTCTTATTTTTGAATCATTGTCGGTTCGTGCTACAGCCGAGGGCTTTGATTTCGAAATAAGAAATACTTGTCTATTACATAGAGATGTGTACATTGAATAGGAATCTAAAGGTTGGTACGTGCTACAGCCGTGGGCCTTTGGGGACTGATTCAACTGTACGGAATGTTGGGTTAGACTTGACTTAGAATATTGAGTTTGTCGTGCTACAGCCATGACTCAATTATTCAAGAGGCTAAAGTTTAATTAGGGAATAACATTAGATGTAATTGACAAGAGTTGTCTGCCTATTGAACATTGCATGGCGGTTCGTGCTATAACCGGGGTTGTGTAATGGAATGTAGGATCCCTATTCTCACTAGCATTATGAATGCTTAATTTTTCACGTAGGGGGTTGAATAAATTAAGAAAACTAGTGGGAGCCACTTATGAATAAAGACCCGATTCATATAGTGTTTTGAAATGAAATCGAATATTTGCTAAGTGTTGTTATGTGTTTATCATTTACAGATTTACTTTGTACGTTATGTCTTCTGCACTATCACTTAGGAGCATACTAGATGCTCACAAATTGACTGGTCCTAATTATGCTGACTGGCTTCGAAACTTGAGAATTGTTCTCAGGATTGAGAAGCTGGAATACGTGATTGACTCACCTAAGCCTACTGAACCTGCTAGTGATGCACATAATGATGAACATGTTGTGTATCGTAAGTGGCTAGATGATGCAAATGTTGCTCAATGCATCATGCTAGCTTCCATGAACATTGAGCTACAGAAGCAACATGAGCATATGGATGCTCACACTATCCTCATACATCTACAAGAGTTGTATGATGTGGCAGGGAGGACAGCTCGATATGAGATATCGAAGGAGCTGTTCGGGTGTAGGATGTCTGAGGGATCATCTGTGAATGACCATGTACTTAAGATGATCAATTTGATTGAACGTCTTGGACAACTTGGTTTTGCCATGGATGGGGAGCTGAGCCAAGACTTGGTCTTGCAATCGCTTCCGAGTTCGTTCTCGCAGTTTCTTGTGAACTTTCACATGAATAAGTTGGATGTCAGCCTGCCTGAACTCCACAACATGTTGAAGACTGTAAAATCGAATTTTTCCCCTAAGAAGAGTTCTGTTCTTCTAATTGGTGAAGGTTCCAATCCTAAGAAAAGGAAGAGGAACTATTCCAAGAAGAAGAAAGTAGGTGAGAAAATGCCGGTTCCACCAAAACCTGAAGACCCCAAGAGCAAAGTTGTTTGCTTTCACTGTAATAAGGTGGGGCACTGGAAGAGGAACTGCAAGGTTCACCTTGCAGAATTGAAGAAGAAGGGTAGTGAGACTACCGCTTCTGATTCAGGTATGTTCATGATAGAAGTGAATATGTCATTTCTACTTGGGTATTAGATACCGCCTGTGGTTCTCATATATGCAATTTGTTGCAGGGACCAAGGAGAAGTAGGACTCTTGAGGAAGAGGAGGTGATTCTACTGATGGAAATGGAGCAAGAGTTGCTACTGAAGATGTAGAATCATTTCATTTACATATGCCTACGGGCAAGACTATTGTTTGAAATAATTGTTATTTTGTTCCCTCGATTGTGAGGAATATTATTCCCATGTTAGACTTGGCTGGATTTTCATTTATTATTGAGAATAATGAATGTTCTTTTCTTAGAGATAATATTCTTTATGGACGTGGTACTTTAAATAATGGTCTGTATATATGTGACATAATTTACTTCAGATTGAACAAACTAATAAAAGAAAAGGGATGATGAAAATCTCACTTTAGGAATTATGTGAAAGGAATATGTCCTAAGTCCAATCATGTATTAGGATTTAGGAATAACTTTTATGTAATCTCTTTTGATTTCATTGATATTAATAAAAGACTTGTTTTGTTTTTATTACGGGCTCTATCTATTTAAGTGTTTAAATAAGATATACCATAGTTTAGAGTAAAGTTTTTTATGGATTATGATGAGATCATAATAGTGAGACCTAAAAAGATGATAACTCTAAACTTAAATAGTTCCTGGTCATAGGATTACTAACTGGTAATTAATAATCCGCAAAGATCGGTACATACTATGCTTGCTTCATTATGAAGGATGTCTGTTCTCATAGACATTTGTGTGGTGACACTATAGCTAGTATGTAGGTGCTTATTATAGAATAATTTCACTGAACATGACTCGCACAGTTGAACAACTGATGGAGTTCACTCATGTGTCAGCAGTTGTTCACATAGTGATAGTTGTACAAGTATCCTTAGACTTGAGGTCATCATAATCATCTTGTGTACACTGAACTATGCTTTGGTTTAGTTCTTAGTCTCCAGGGACAATTATTAGGGCTCTTCTGGGTATAGAAATTTGTACACGAAGATACTGTATGATCAATAAAGGATTTACCCCTTCCAGTGAAGGAAGCGAATGTTCAAGGCTGATCCACTTATGCTAGTTCAGGAATCTCTGGCCAGAGTGAATGAAATTAGAAAGGAGTTTCTAATTTGCATTGAACTACGCATAGTAAATGGTAAGCAAGTGATTGCATTAGATAGGCTTGACACGAGATCCATGCCTTGTATTTAATCGGGACATTATAGGGTAGAAGGAGTTTATTGTACAGTAACTATTCACTGACAGGTTCTTGGTATTCTAAGCAGTGAATTCATATTATCCGGATAGTCGCGATATGTTGAGAAGCATCACTCACGATATAGAATAAATGTGATTAATTAATTAATCATATTTAATAAATTAGAGAATTTATATAAATAATGATAAAATAGTTTTATTATTATTTATTTCTACTACCGGCTTAATATTGAACCTACAGGGTCACACCATAAAAAGAGAATGATTTAATGGTGGAGGAATTAATTAATAATGGCTAAAAATTATTTATTTATGAAATAAATAATTAATTGGAAAATTTAATAATTGATTAAATGAGATTTAATTGATTATAAATTAATTAAGAAAAATTCTTAATATTATTAATTAAGGATTTAATTTTTGGAAATTAAATCAAGAGAGAGAATTATTTCTAAAGTGTTTAGAAAAAGGATTAATAATTAAAAGGTGTTATAATTATTAATGAGAATAATAAATGGGATAATAATAATTTTATTTATGGGAAAATTTTAGCTAAAAATTTTGCCTATGAATACACTATTATAGACCCTATTTTATTTCAACCCACATCGAACCCGAAAACCCAAAAAGTTTGGAAAACCCAATTCTCTCCACCTCCTTCCTCCTCCTTTACATCGTTTTCTTGGTGGATACCGGTGGAGTGCTTCACACTTGAGGAGCAACTGCTAAGGATCTCTGATCGTTGTCTCCGAATTATTTTAAAAGGTTAAATTCGATCCCTCAAATTTTTATTCACGATTTATATGCTTTTATTTGGATTTTGTATGTGTAAAAGTGTTTTGCCATGCCCCCGCTGCGTTAAAAATCCAAAATTATGCAAATACGAGTGAAACGGGAATTCTCTGCCCCTGGAACTCCACAGAAAAATGGAGTTATTGAAAGAAAAAACAGAACTCTCAAAGAAGCTACAAGGACTATGATTGAAGATGCAAAATTTCCAAACTACTTCAGGGTTGAGGCTCTGCAAACTACATGCTTCACACAAAATGCAACATTGATAAACAAGCATGGGAAAACACCATTTGAGATGGAGAGAAGAAAAGAAGCCAAATTTGAAGTACTTTCACATATTTGGTTGCAAATGTTTTGTTCTCAAAACTCATCCTGAGCAGCTTACAATATTTGATCCAAAAGTTGATGAAGGAATTTTTGTTTGACATCCACTGTCAATAAAAGATTTCAGAGTTTATAATCTGAGAACAAGGGTGGTCATGGAATCTATTCATGTGTCTTTTGATGACAAGAAGATTACAGGTCTAGAAGATGTAGATGACCATGAAGAGTTGAGATTTGAAAATGAAATACCATATGCTAAACAGTTAAATCTTGATGATCTGACAAATTTTATACTGCAAATCCTGATGTCACTTTAAACTTTGATGAGCCACATGTCAGTGGCAATACTACCAATACTGAAGAACATGTTGTGGGGAAGTAACATGATTCCATCAAGAGTCAAATGATTCAAATCAACAAACATCAGTAGATACTCCATCAGACTCTAATTCCTCAAATACTGATGAAGCAAATACTAATAGTACTAGAAATACTGATTCAGGGGGAGCTTCAAGAAATAAAGATGGTATTAGAAAAAGTGAGTCAAGAGACTTCATAGATCAAGGGGTAGGTTCTACTTCAAGAAGTCAACTTCCTTCTGCAAGAAAATGGATTAAGTCACACACACCTGACTTAATCATTAGAAATCCTAATAGTGGTTTAAAGTCTAGAAAAGCCACTCAAAATGAATGTCTCTACCATTATTTCTATCTCAAACTGAACCTAAGAAAGTGGAATAAGCTCTTCATGATGCTGATTGGATCACAACAATGCAAGAGGAGGTGAATGAATTTGAAAGGAACAATGTTTGGACATTGGTACCAAGACCAAAGAACAGATCAGTGTTTGATACAAAGTGGGTGTTCAGAAAAAAGACTGATAATGAGGCCATTATTACAAGGAATAAAGCAAGGCTGGTTGTAAAGGGTTATTCACAACAAAAAGGATTAATTATGATGGGACTTTTGCTCCAGTTGTAAGGCTTGGAGCAACCAGAATATTTGTAGCCTATGCTACTCACATGAAGTTCAAGGTGTTCCAAATAGATGTAAATAGTGCATTTCTAAATGATGAACTTGATGAGAAAGTTTATGTTGAACAACCTTCATGGTTTATTGATTTAAAGTATCTATATCATGTGTATAAGCTGGATAAGGCACTCTATGGACTAAAGCAAGCTCCTAAGGGCATAGTATAAAACACTTGCTCAATTTTTATTGGAAAGTGATTTCGAAAGAGGTACAAATGATAAAACTCAATTTTATAAATACCATGGTAAGGACTTGTTGTTAGTTCAAATATATGTTGATGATGTCATTTTTGGTTCTATTGATAATAAACCCTGTGAGAGATTTGCAAACCAAATACAGTCAAGAGATCAGATGAGATGATGGGATTACAAGTCAATAAAAATATACTAGGAATTTGCTCAAAAGATTTGGGATATAAGACAGTTCATATGCAACAACTCCTATGGCCACTGAAACCGGTTAGATTTCAATATTGGTTCATCAGTACATATAACTAAATACAGAGGTGTGATTGGCTCACTCCTATATTTGAGTGCTAGTAGACCTGATATCATGTATGCTACATGTCTGTGTGCAAAGTTCCAAGCTGATCCAAGGGAACCACATCTATTAGCAGTGAAAAGAATTTTTAAATATCTCAAAGGCACCATGAATCTTGGACTGTGGTATCCTAGAGATTTATATTTTAAGCTAAATGGATATTCTGATGTTGACTTTGCAGGATGCAAAATAGACTGGAAAAGCACTTTATGAAGCTGCTAATTTTTTGGTGGTAGATTGGTTTATTGGTTTTGCAAGAAAAAAAAAGTCAATGTCTGATCAATGACAACTTGCCACGTGTCCCACTAAGTGGAATCGTCTGTGTGAGTTAGAGTACAGTGTTAAATAAATCAATTTTTGATATTCAATTATCACTTTATCAATTTCTTATCACTCTTTAACTCTCTTTTTCTCTCTAAGATAAACACCTGATACCCTCATCAGTTTTTAAGCTTTTTATATAGATTAATTATGACTTCCTCTACTACATCATTGACTTTTGTTCATGGCGGTGCTAAGTTTGTCACCAACAACCACGCTGCTATTCTGGATAACAATGGGATAAATTCTGACTTTCACCTCTTTTAGGATTTATTGAAAGCCAATAAAGTAAGCTATGCTTTGTCTGAAACTACAGTTGTTTCTGGGGACCAGGTTCTCACTTTTTAAAGGACTTGCACCTATGATGATGGTGGTGAGAGTGGTACACCCAGTATCACTTTCGAGTTAATGAGAAAATTAAGGTTGTTACTCCTCAAAATTTAGGGGGAGCTCTTCATCTCTCTGCTCATAATTCTTATTCAACTTTTGTTGAAGGTGATGAGATGATGAGGTTTTTCAATGAGATCGTCTATGATAAGGACATGAAGAATATGGGGCAATTGAAAAAAAATTGTCTAAGGAAGGAGTGGAATTTTTACTTCGACTGCATTACCACGGCTTTCAACATGACAAAGTAAATTGGGTACTCTCTAATCCATGGTGCTAAGTATGATTTTGGTAGAGTAGTTCTCTATTTTATAGGGAATAGACTAAAAGTTGATCCTAATGTAGTTTATTATGTTAACTTTTGTCAGTTAATTTTTAATATCTTTTTTCCCAATACCCCAATCCCTGCTAATCAAATCATTTCAGTGTTTAAGCTCACAAAAAGAGCTTTCTCTAAGTTGATATCTAAGGATAAGGAGAAGGTTTCTCTTGCACCTCTCAGAATGCCACTCTCTTCTAGGAACTTGCTAATTGTAACCTTTCTTATTTATGGATGGCAAAATCTACAGAGTGATAAGTTACAAGAAATTACTGTTGGGAACCCCCCTGTAGCTAACTCAAGCACCACAACCCAAACATTTCATGAAACACAATCCACCTCAAGTGTCTCCCAAAAGACACATGTTGTAAAAATTAAGAAACTAGCAAAATCTGGGGCTTATATTGAGAACCCACAGGAATTAGTGGTCCTATTGAGAACCCACAGGATATTATTATTAATGCTAATGCCATTGCTGGAAGATCTAGAGGTTCCGAGGCACAAGTTTCTCCTTCTTCTAAAACTTCCGAAATTGTTAAGAGAAAGCTTGTACTTGCTGAGTCAGAATCAGAGTATGAGGACACTGCTAACTTATCATCCAAATTCAAAAAGCTAAATCATGATTCTACTCAGATTCTAGTTGTACTACCAACTAAGGAGGCAACAACAAATCTTGATGCTGTAAATACTGATTCAAGCCCTATACCAAAGAAAAAAAATTAGTCAAGACCTACTTTGCTCAACAAAAGCTGAAGCTTAAACATAAAATAGCTGAGGAAGGACATGTTGTATTTGTGTCAGCACAGCCAATTAATGACGCTCAAGAAGATGTAAATACTGATGCATCTGTCACAATTTTTGATTCACCAATGAGGATGAATAGAAAAGTGAAGGAGGTCACTCATTAGCAAGTAGAAAAGATAGCAAAGAGGTTGCAAAAACAAGGGATGTATTATAGATCAAGCACACAAGAACCTGTCTCTCAAAGAGATACATCAACTACTTCAAATAATAATCCAGTCACACAAGAACCTACACCTCATAGTAGTGTAGCATACATTGCAGATGTGGAACCTCTTGCTACTAAGTCCATAATATAATGGCATGAAGCAGCTACAGCTAAACTCCATGCAAAAGTCTCACAAGTCAAAGATTTATGTATGAAGTTTGATTATCAAAGATTCAAGAAAACAACTGGCTTTCAACTTGGAGCTGAACAGGAGTCAGATATTGACAATGAGGAGAGGAGTACATAAGAACATTGATTTCAAAGTAATCCAGCAACTCTTTAATCTCCAGGCCACAAGAACCAATACCTCAAAGTTGTAGTGCAGGCTTGACTCCTGATCCAGTCATCATGGAAATTCATACTGAAGGAAGGATACATGCAACTCCACCATCTGCTGATACTCTATCACAACCTCCTTTGGATGCTATCTTAGAAGCTGAATTTTCAGAAGCACGAGATATAATTATTGACTTTTCTTTATCAGCATTTAATTTAAATACTTATACTGTTTTGTCAGCTACTACTAGTACTATAAATCTTGATGGTATGATCATATCTAGTCCTTTACAAAAGGGTACCCCTAGTCATATGACCACAAACAACTCTTCTCAGCCACCTCTTATTTTTGTAAGACAAAATTTTATGAGCCTTTCATGTGAGAATGAGAAAAAAGATTTAGAGAAAAACAGAACTAAAGAGAGACGGGATCTTTACCTGCCAAAAGGAGAGGTAGATGAGTGTCAGGATTTAGTTAATACTTATGAGGAAACTCTGACAATTAAAAGCCATGAGATGAGTGCAGTGAGAAGTAATGAGACTACTTTAAAATAATATAGAGATTTAAGTGGTTCTTTCATTGATTTTACAGGTGCTCAGAGTAATAAAGAAACAATTGCTGATATCCAGCCTGTAGTCCCAACAATAAACTCTGATGCATCAAATGCTGACAATTCCTCTGTAGGTCTAAGTACTGATACTTTATTGTAGTCAATTCATATGTCTATTCCGTCCACTGGTATTCTCCTGGTTCTTGCTGATGTTCAAGAAGAACAGTCCACTCAAATTCACTCCAAAATTCCTGAATGACCACAATACTCTACTAGCACTGAAGTTCTGGAAATAACCACTGATGTTCCAGTTTATATAGCTATAATTAATGAAGATGTAGAGTTAAATGATGATGGTATGACAGTTTCTGAGGTAGCTGGATTATATACTGCTCCAATTCATGACTCTATTTTCAATGCTTATGTTGAAGAGGAAGTGGTACTGTTAGTAAAGGAACTAGTTTCTAATGAAGAATCTGTTCATGATAGTGACCCAAGTGATAGAGAAGATATTTTTGAATCTAATATTAATGTACAATTATATCCTGATGAAGATCTTGATGACATTATCTTTCCTGAAGGCATGATAGATAGAGAGAAACAGTTGAAATTAGCTGAGTTGGATGCTAAAAATAGCAACGAGTTTTTTGATGCAAAATGGAATTATAAATGGACGGATTCTTCATATCCTATCTCTGCTGCTAATGCTTCTAAACATTTGGAGACATCAGAGAAAAATAGTACAGAACCTGACATCCTTACTCATCCCAAAGCTTCTACATTACTGATTAAATCAGTTCAAAACACTCAATCTAATTCCAACTCTCAAATTGACAAACTCAAAGAATCTTTCTTAGAAAGTAAACTTACCTCTGCACATGAGATGACCAAGCAATTGAAGCCTATCATTGTTAGGTAAGAAAAAATGAAAGCCGACCAAGATAAGTTGGAAGCTACTCAACAGAAAATGTCTGGGTAATTGGATGAGGTACACCAGTATTTAGAGCTTATTATTTAACTTCTGCTTGGTGATAATGCCAAAAAGGGGGAGAAATTTTTGAAATCTAAATACAAATAGCCCCAACTGAAAGATGCCGATGACAAAGATGATGGTCCTGATGGAAGGAGTAAATGAGGCATAAAAGAGATTCTTGGAAAAAAAGTGGAGAACTAGTTGGAACTAGTGGTACTTACAAAACCACTAGTAGCCAATCTAGAAAAGATGGAGAGAGAGGAAGAAGTGGAAGACTGACTTTGACTACAAAGCAAACTCTAACAGTCACAAATGTTGATGAAGATCAAGGTATTCTGAAAATAGAAGCTGGTGTTGAAGCAAGTCAGTTTTTACAGACATTGAAGTTCAAGGGAAAGAAGCCAACTCTGTTTTACAAGGATCCTAAAATACAAGAATTTGATTCTTAGGTGAGTAGAAGGATTTTTGGAAGGAAAAATCCAGGAGTTGATCTTGAACAACTAAGGCTATGGAAGAGGAATTCAAATCTTTGGGACCAGTAATTGCTGATACTGTCTCACTCTACGAAGATATTCTTGGAAAGAGACCAACCAAAGGTGTTTTAATCAAAGAAATCACTAAACTGAAGCTGAAAGGCCTGTTTTATGGTCTCAACCAATATTAAATGCTGATTTGAGTTATAGGGTTAAGAAGAAAGTTAGTGAGAAGTCAAAGTCCAAGCCTAAGTCAAAATCCAAGAAGAAATCAACATCCACTAAAACTCAAATACGAATAGACCCAGTCTATTCAGTAAGTCAAGCTCATGATGATGTTGATGAAGGGAAAAATTTTGAAAAAATAAGTAATCAGGTTCACAAAAAGAGAAAAATTATTCGTGGATCTGATTGGGCTGGGAAATTATAAATCATTCCAACCCTTGATAATGCTCAAGTTGGAGAAATAATTGCTTAAACTCAACCAGTCACAACCATTGATACTACTCAAGTTGTCGACAATACAATTCAAGGAATAAAAGATGATCCTTCAAATCCTGACAGAAATTTAAACTCTGATTCAGAAGGCTCAAACTTTGATAAGCCAAAGTTAACTCTTGAAGAAAACAAAAAGGTTCTATGGGGAAGCAAGACACATGTACCTAAAAGAGATTCTTTTGAGACTATCAATAAAATCTACAATGATAACTCACAGTCTAGAAGAGTTGGAAGAAAAGGTGGCTTGGGACTTCCAAATGTTGATACTTACACTAGCAATGCTTTGATTTTAAGATAGCCTAGAAATATGATAGGAATAGGACAAAATGTAATTCTTGAAGATTTACAAAAGATTATATATGTTCAAATAGTGTTTGATTTGTATGATACAAGTAATCCTGAAGAAAAGATATTGTATTTTCTGGAATGTGGAAAAAGTTTGAAGATTTCACAAGAACAGATGAGAGATAAACCATGGCAAAAGTTGGAATATGTCATCACATTACTTAAGGTAATCAACTCTACTACTTCCAGATAGCCAGCTTATCTGAAGGACCTAATATACATGAAGCAGAGAGGAATGACATACAAGTCAAACTACACGCTAAAATATATTGATGAATTTGGAAACACTGTTGATATGCCTATTAGAGGAGCCAAGGTGATCATGTCTATAGGTGTGAAAGTTCTCACTTTCAATCCTAATGGTAGAAAGTTGGTTTCTTGGAACTGGATGACATGTCACTTGGAAGATCTAATCTACATGACCTCAGAGCTGCTATTTATCATAATGATGAATCTACAGAAGAGCTCAAGGATATCAAACAGAGGATGGAGATGTATTTGAATGTTTTTGAAGCAAATCTACTTAAGAAATTCTTTGATGATCACTACGCCATATATGACCTATTTGGACATTTTTGTATGGTGTTGCCTTAGAAAATTTTAAAATAGGTATGAAATTATGGCCCTATCACAACACCCAGACTTTGGTGTTACTATAGGCACGGAGATATGTTGCTATAGCTCAACACTTCTGGGGTGTTCACATAGATGCTTCCAAATTGCAACCCATAAGGTTGTGTTGACGTAGACGGTTGAATATTTATTAATGTAACTCAAAATTTATATTTTTTTAAAAATAATTGATTTTAATAATATAATTTATGGACTTTTGTAGAAACTAAATCTATGCAAAACAAATAAATTTTAATAATTATTTTACAATATTGATTAAATTCTCTAAAAATAGTTTTTAATTAAAAATCAAAGTATGTAATAGATTTGAATTTATGAAAAAGATCAAAATAAATTAATTGTAATGAATATAATGTGTGCAATTTAAAAAGTATTATATATTATAATATTGAAAATATCATTTTAAATATAAAAATTAAATTTATTGGGCTTTGTGGTTGAATTTTGGGTTTGAGGCATGGGCGGCTAAATCCTGTATAGAGCGGCAAATGAAATATTCATTGAGAACCGAAAATGAAAAGGGGAATCAATACAACTCATTAGACTCTTATTGTGTCGCCCTCCAAACCCAGGTCAGAAGTTTGGGGTCCACAACACACACACACACACACCATATTTAAACCTGTTTATAAATATAATAATATATATGCAATAACCCTATTTACCATATACCATGGATCGAAGCAGTTTAAAGTATGCCCACAAGTCACAACCTTATTTATATTACAAACGTTCCAAATCTCAGTTTATTTATCCTACAACGGAAGTAAACTTTATTATAAACTACCAACACAAACTAGTGCAAACATCATCTGCTAGCTTATCCTATTTCAACCTGGATACCTAGCTCGCACGCTTATCCGGGGATCCTTGCTACCACCAGTTTCCTTTTTCACTAGAAAAGAATATAAACAAATTTACAAGAGTGAGCTAACTAGCTCATCAAGTCATAATGACAATCACTGAGATTAACAATGATTAATTGAAATGATATAAGAAATCAAGATTCCTGATAAGCAATGATTAAAATTGGATATTCACTTTCATTTTAAAAAACCAAGGTCATGATGTTGATCAGTCACGCACTAACCCCGGGCAAGGCTCCAGCTTTGCTCTATATACTAGATCCAAGGCACACATTGGCCTATTATGACCACGAATATGGTCCGACCATGAATCTGGTCCATATTTAAAAACAATCAAATTCTCTAATAACAATATGATAAGCAATGTAAATTAATAAGTTGAATAAAAAACAACACTTTTCTCGAAGCATAGGGTGATTCATAATGCCCCGAAGGTATAACACGGTAAACAGGAAGATTAACTTTTAACAAAGGAAAGAATCAGAAAGTAGAAGACCAAGGGTTCAATGGTTACAAGGATTGGTCTTCTGTTATATGAGGTATAAAAGTTCGTATGTAAAGCAATTTCATATCAAGAATCAGTATGTGGTATATATGTATTTGTGGAGTAGTATCGTATATGTGTGGTTCGTATTCAAGAATTCAACAATCAATGGTTTACAAGAAATCAGGATCGCGGCTCAAGATCAATAAGAATCAGGGTTTAGGGTTTAATAATTCAAAGTACTTGTAATATAGAACAAGAACTATTAATTAATTAAATAATTAATATTTATTTTTAACTTTACAATAATTTTCAGAATTTAAAATATTAATTTTTGGAATTTAAAATTAATAAAAACATTTTATGAAAATAATTATAAAAAGAAAATAAAATTTCTGGAAATAAATAAAACATAAAATTGATTTATTGTATCTTTTAAAATCCCAGGGACCAATCTGCAAAATTCCTAAAACTACAGGGGTCAGACGGAAATTTTTACCGTCACCTTCCCTACGTCACCGGCTCCGGCGGCAGCCATTACCACCTCCCCGAGATCGCCGGAATACCGCATGCAAACCCGGGATTTTCCAAAAATGAGCAGATCAGGAGAACTTAACAAAATAAACTCAATTATGCCAACAAAATTACCCTAAGCTCAAAAAATCAGTCAAAAAAATCGGGTCAAACTTCGCCGCCGGGGAAGCTTTCCCAGAATACGGGGAACGATTCCAGCATCCAAAACACGATTGGTTAACATGGTTGAGTTGCTCAGGAAATGATCTATCAGTTGGTACTAACCATTCATACCCAGAATCAACCAAATTAAAAATCCCAAATTCGATTAAGAACATTCAAACAATTCAAAACCCAAATTTAATATTTCGAGAATCAAATATCAATTTCAACATGT
Organism: Apium graveolens; assembly: GCF_009905375.1. Lineage (NCBI taxonomy): Eukaryota > Viridiplantae > Streptophyta > Magnoliopsida > Apiales > Apiaceae > Apium > Apium graveolens. The sequence goes on along the minus strand of NC_133648.1, from coordinate 154,534,781 downwards.
TATTGAACTCCAAATTAGTCATATAATATACCAAAATGACCAAGAAGAAAAGATCTACAAGATATAATCATCAAAATCATATCAACAATATCAAGAACAAAATTTCATAATTTAATCTTTAAATAATTCAAAATTTAACAATTAAATAAGAAAATTACCTTGATTTTTGCACTAAAATGGATGATTGATTACGAAAGAGCTTTTCAAGAGCTTCGATTTGATATATTGTACACTTGATTCCTTATTCGATAAGGCCTTTGTTTGTGAGTTTGATTTTCGAGAACGCGGTGTTTTTAGGGGATTTTCTCTGTAATATATCGGTTTTATCTAGTTGATTATGATTATACGAATAAAATGAAATAAGAAAAGGGTTATTTATATTTATGGAATATTGGTACACATTAGATCGTATTGGATCGATAAGTAAGTTACTTAGCTACTAAGTAATTGCAAAAACGATCTGTTTCGATACCCGTATTGGATAATTATCCAAACCAGACTTCTTATAAAAAAACTTTATACGATAATATTGTAATATTATTTCGTCTTTCGAGAATACGGGTTTTGTTGATTTATCGAAATGATTATCGTATCGAAAATTGTACGCCAGGACGCGTACGGGTCAAACCATAATCCGGATTGAAAAAGTCAAAACACAGAAAATGTCTGAAATTAAGGTTAGGAATGTATTTTATGAAGAGATTCGGGTTGTGAAAACATAAAAACGGTTGAAGTTGGACGATTCCCAGTTCTATAAAATAGTTTTGTAATTATTCTAGAAATAATTATTAAATCTATATATTATTATAAAATCATATAACGATCCAAAAATTACCAGAAAAATATCATAATTATCTATATTTTATTCTGGACATATCAAAATTAATGTACTCACCTTTTATCACATATAATCATCTATATATCAATATCAATCATCAAATAATTCACCAAAATTCACATAATAATCACATAATAATCATTTATTGATAAAATAATTACACGCGATATCCCGGATATTACATCCTTCCACCCTTAAAAGATTATATCCTTAGAATCTTTTAAGTAAACAAATGAGGGTACTTTTCTTGCATATCAGTTTCTAGCTCCTCGGTCGACTCTTTAACCCTTGGATTTCTCCAAAATACTCTTAGTAAATTTATAACTTTATTTCTCAATATCTTTTCTCTCTTTTCTAGAATCTCTAGTGGATTCTCTACATATGATAAATCCGCCTGAAGTTCTATCGGCTCATATTCGATCACATGCCTAGAATCTGGATTATACTTCTTAAGCATCGATACGTGAAAAACATTATAAATGTGCTCCATGTGCGGGGGTAACGCCAATTCGTAAGCTACCTTGCCGACATGTTTTAGAATTTCAAAAGGTCCAACGTATCTAGGACTCAACTTCCCTTTCTTTCCGAATCTTGATAATCCTTTCCACGGTGACACTTTCAGTAAGACTATATCTCCTTCTTTGAGTTCCATATTTTTCCTGGATTGATCTGCATATTTCCTTTGACGATCATGTACTACAATTAACCTTTTCTGGATGACTTCCAAAACTTTTTTTGTCTGCTGTACCAATTCGGGTCCAAGTATTTTACATTCTATGACTTTTTCCCAATATACTGGTAATCGACATTTGCGTCCATAGAGAGCTTCATAGGAAGGCATCCCGATACTTGCATGATAACTGTTATTGTAAGCAAATTCCACTAAGGGTAAATGTTTGTCCCAATTTCCTTTGAAAACAATGGCACAAACACGTAACATATCTTCAATTGTTTGGATTTTTATCTCGCTTTGGTCGTTAGTCTGCGGATGATAAGCCGTACTCATGTTTATCTTAGTTCCCAAACATTCTTGAAAACATCTCCAAAATCTTGAATTGAATCATGGATCTCGATTAGATACAATAGACACAAGGACTCCATGACGGACTACTATTTCCTTCAAATACATGTGAACCAACTTATCCAGTAAAAATCTTTCTTTGATAGGAAAGAAATGAGCTGATTTGGTTAGTCGGTCCACTATAACCCAAATGGCATCGTGGTTTTCTTTCATCCTTGGTAAGCCAACTATAAAATCCATAGCAATGTGCTCCCATTTCCATTCTGGAATCTTTAGTGGCTGTAACAATTCACTTGGTCTCTGGTGCTCTTCCTTAACTCTTTGGCACGTGTAACATGAAGGAATTTACGGATGAGCGGAAGAGTGATATAACAACTATTCCGTAAAAACCATGTATCGCACATATAGAAAAACATATAAAACAGAAAAATGGAGGAATCGTAACCATACCTTGAAAATCAAAGCTTTATAATATGGTTGCTAGCAGTTGCTCCTCAGTCTGTGAAGCACTCTACCGATATCCACCAAGAATGATTCTCGTCGATGTAACTTTTATAAAACCAAGCTTTTATAATAATGGAGTTTTGGGAGAGAGAGAAAGGAAGAAGATGGAGGCCAGGGTTTTCACAAACCAAGTATATATTTAGAATGAGCCATCTCATTCTATTTATAGGGCTCTCCTAGGGTTTTATAATAATACATCAATATATATATATATATTCCTCACAATCGAGGGAACAAGGGAATAGAAATAATATTGCTCACAATCGAGGGAACAAAATAACAATTATTTAAAACAATAGTCTTGCCCGTAGGCATATGTAAATGAAATGATCCTACGGCTTCAGCAACAACTCTTGCTCCGTTTCCCATCCGTAGAATTACCTCCTCTTCCTCAAGAGTCCTACTTCTCCTTATTCCCTGCAACAAATTGCAAATGTGAGAACCACAGGCGGTATCTAATACCTAAGTAGAAATTTGATTTAATGACATATTCACTTTAATCATGAACATACCTGAAACAGAAGCGGTAGTCTCACTACCCTTCTTCTTCTCTAATTCTGCAAGGTAAACCTTGTAGTTCCTCTTCCAGTGCCCCACCTTATTATAGTGGAAGCAAACATCTTTGCTCTTGGGGTCTTAAGCATTTGGTGGAACGGGCTTTTTCTCACCTACTTTCTTCTTTTTGGAAGGGTTCTTCTTCCTTTTCTTAGGATTGGAACCTTCACCAATTAGAAGAACTGAGCTCTTCTTAGAGGGAAAATTCGATTCCGCAGTCTTCAACATGTTGTGGAGTTCAGCCAGGCTGACATCCAACTTATTCATGTGAAAGTTCACAACAAACTGTGAAAACAAACCTGGAAGTGATTGCAAGACCAAGTCTTGGCTCAGCTCCCCATTCATGGCAAAACCAAGTTGTCCAAGACGTTCAATCAAATTGATCATCTTTAGTACATGGTCATTCACAGATGATCCCTCAGACATCCTATAACCGAACAGCTCTTTCGATATCTCATATCGAGCTGTCCTCCCTGCCACATCATACAACTCTTGTAGATGCGCTAGGATAGTGTGAGAATCCATATGCTCATGCTGCTTCTGTAGCTCAATGTTCATGGACGCTAGCATGAAATATTGAGCAACATTTGCATCATCTATCCACTTACGATATATAACATGTTCATCATTATGTGCATCGTCAGCAGGTTTAGCAGGCTTAGGTAAGTCAAGCACATATTCCAGCTTCTCAACCCTGAGAACAATTCTCAAGTTTCGAAGCCAGTCAGCAAAATTAGGACCATTCAACTTGTGAGCATCTAGTATGCTCTGGAGTGATAGTGCAGAAGACATAACGTATATAGTAAATCTGTAAATGATGAACACATAACAACACTTAGAAAATATTCAATTTCATTTCAAAACACTATATGAATCGGGTCTTTATTCATAAGTGTCTCCCACTAGTTAATCTAATTTATACAACCCCCTAAGTAAAAAATTAAGCATTTATAATGCTAGTGGGAATAGGGATCCTACATTCCATCACACAACCTCATCTATAGCACGAAACGTCATGTGATGTTCAATAGGCAGACAACTCTTGTCAATGACATCTTATGTTATTCCCTAATAAAACTTTAGCCTCTTGGATAATTGAGTCACGGCTGTAGCACGACAGACTCAATATTCTAAGTAAAGTCTAACCCAACATTTCGTATAATTGAATCAGTCTCCAACAGCCCACGGCTGCAGCACTTAACGACCTTTAGATTCTAATTCAATGTACACATCTCTATGTAA